>NW_011888837.1:522736-564876 GCF_000151845.1 Pteropus vampyrus
GGTAGATAACATAAAGATCACTGGTCAGAAGACCGGTAATTCCTAATTAACATGCCATGCTGCTTACATGTCATGTGCTGCTTACATGTCATGAGCAAGTCATTTGACCTCCAAAGGCCCAGTTCTCTAGCTGGCAAATGAGGGTGTTTATAATTCCTCTTTTACCATCCCAGTTACTCTGAAGATCAGATAAGAATATATATGTGAAAACTCTTAGAGAAAAGTCCATAAAATAAGAAGAGAAAAATAACTTCATGTTTCACTTCTGATTAATGTATTTTTTCCTAATCTACCAAGGGCTAAACTGCATATTGTTTTCTTTAATGACATTAGATGTTTCTATTTAAAAAAGAAACAAACAAAAACCTCGAAAAAATTTTTCTAATGGCAAAGACTTTACCTTCTCTAACTATTCTTTTACATACAATGGGATAAATTTGATTTAAATAAAACCAAGTTAAAGCACTAGGCAGGAAATGCTATTTAATCATTTTTTCTTCAGAATAAACATTATAACTTTAAAACACCTTCCTTATTACTCAGCTCTGTGTTCTTCATTTTTGGGTGTAGATTCTAAAATTGTATTAAAACTTTAATTTATAGATATGACTCTTAGAATTTGATCCCCCAAGACTTTCAAATATTCTGCACAGAAATTTTCTATTGTGATCCTACTGCTGTTATATGGAGGGAATGTGGCATAGCAACAAAGCATGCTCTCTAGAGCTAGGCTACTTGAGTTCATGTCCCAGCTCTGGCTTTCTTGCTAGCTTTCTAATCCTGGGCCAGTTACTTAAACCTCTATTCCTTGGTTTGCTTATCTGTAAAATGGGGATGATAAAACAATAAGATTTTTGTGTGAATTAAATGATTTAATACATAAGGGCCTAGACCAGTGCCTGACACATTGCACCCACTTAGTGTAGTTGTTAATTTCATTTTCTCAGTCACAAGATTTGTCCTCCTGACCTAGGTTTATTTTACTAACATATTTATTCTTCATTGACTTATTTATTTTACCAATAAGACTTATTGTCTTAAAATTTTGAACTTTTAGAGGTGGGCAAGCTTTGTGTGTAGGCTTTATAAAGAGCAAATAAAGCTAATGAGGCTTGCCTTTTCTCATTTCCGTCTATTTTGGATTTAAGACCAGTTTAAAGAAAAACAAAAACAGACTTCTTTTTCCCTCCAGAGTTCTGAACCAATATAAAAAAAAAAATGAGAATTAAGCTGATGAAGATACATAAATATCCACTTTATTTTTGGTCAAGCCGGTTTAGAAAGCCCACTTGGATGTACAGTCATCATTTCCTGATACTTTCTCTGATGTTGAGATCTTGGAAGAAGCTGCCTGTGGGTGCACTCAGATCTAGAGAGCAGACACACTTGCCCAGAGTTACTTCTTTACACTTTATTAGGTCAATGGAGCAGAGAGAGAAATGGGCCTTCACACATGCCTCTGAAAAGCATGCTTGAGCCCTAGCTCCTCTGTACTTAACACATCAGAACAGGAACCAAGCAGAAACTGTACTTACTGCTAGTGGAGAAATAATAAAAGGGAACCCTACCCAGCTGAGAGGAGCCCACTTGGTTCCTTTCCCAGTCTCATGCAGGCACCTTCAGATTCTTTGTGGGGAATAGAAGTCAATAGATATGGAGTAAGAACAAGTGTTTCCACTTTACTTTTCTCTCCTGTGGAGTGAGTATCTAAGTGTTTCCCCTTAGCAATACTTTTCGAATAGCATTACTTACCTTTCTAGGTGCTAAAATGAAAACCCTTTATTGCTTAATGGCACCTTTTAGAGTGAGAACTTAGGAGTTCATTTCTTTACTCTTTTAAAAATCACCTATATAAAGTCTTATAGAGGGTTTATAAGATGGGTCAAGACATGAGGTAACCTCTTAAACATTTTAGAAATGGATATTGTAACTAAATATAATTATAAAAGTTATCCATGAGGATACCCTTGAGGTAAATGATCTTAACATTCTAGTACTGAAAAAAGTTTATTCAAAAAGCAGCAAAAGGAGATAATTTTTATCTAACCTACTTTCAAAATACTTCTCTTCAGTTCCCTATAAGGACATTTTTATGGAGTTATAGATAGCTTTCTTTCCTTCTAAGAATGTCTAAGCCTGAAAATCATGTCCTGGCAGATCACAAATTACCTTATCCTGTGTTAATAAAGATAAAAGATTATTTTTCTAATTTTATCAACAGCTTGCAGTTGCAAACAATAGGATTATTACCTTGCAAGAAGAAATGGAACGAGTTAAAGAGGAAAGCTCCTACATATTGGAATCCAATCGGAAGGTTAATTTTATTGGATTTATAAAATATTCCCAGAGAGCATGTGAATGTGTTAGCTGTTGGGGGAGCCTCTAGAGGACTGTTAGGAAGCAGCGCGCATTCACATACATCAAGCGCACTGTTTTTACTGAGACTGCAAAACTGAGTGAATGATGATGGTTTTGGGAGGGTGGTGCCCCTTTCACAGATGCTCTTTGCCTTCAGTGCCATCCACATCTGTTTAGAGACTTCAAGAAATGGTCTAATTCAGTTTTTTGTTTTATGTACTAACGATTTATATTGCATATAAGTGTTATATTTGTTATATTAAATATACCATTATTTTAGATCATGTTATTGTTTTATAAGAAGTGTTTATCTGTTACCACTGGGAAAGTTACTATATAAATGAATTTTCTAGGTAACTACCTTTTAAGAGTACCAAACTTTTTATATATGTCTGAATAGATATTTTACAAACCTTTTCTGTATTATACAATTCTAAGCCTTCTTAAGTAGAGGATATAATTTAACACACTTAGCCCTTCATGATGACTGAAGATCATAATTTTCAACATTGGCAGTTCTATACTAAATTATAATGGTGCTACTTTAGGGAACTATTGAAATTGATAGAGCTTCTAGCACCTTTACTTAAATATTTCCAGATGGCTATGCTGTATTTTTTTTTCCTGCCCTTTACAATTTCACTGGCATCTCTTACTTCTTACTCCTATTAGTATTGCTCTCTTTAGAAAGATCTCCCCATTCTCCTTTATCCGCATGCTTCTAACCTACTGTGACTTAAGATCCAGATATCCAGTTATTAAAATTGTTCCTAAAGAGTAAGTAACTAGACTGAATAAGGACTGAAGTAGTTTTCTATGAGTAACATGTTTGACTTTAACATGTGGATTGTGTGAAAACAACTGTAACTGCTCAGAAGAATTTTCTGATAACCTTATTTTTAGCTGTGATCTCTGTGAATGGTTGGAGACACCAGATGTGAGATCTCTGGAAAAGGGACATATTACCATTTGAATCTTTGGCCCAAATCATTGCTGATAGTGAAGGCTATTTTGGTTTTTGAGGCAGATTTTTAGACTGCCACCACTTGGTTTGGTAAACTCTCTTAGGTCTTTAAACAAAATGGCAAGAAATCTCCAGAAATTCAGCTTAATAATTGTTAATTTACTAAACATCTTCAGTTTCCTTGTTGTGTTCATTCATTGTCATACCTGCTTAGATATGATCATTTTTTCCTTAATAAATAGCAGTGCTGGTGTCAACCAACTGTATAGATTCTTTAAATCCTTAAATATGTACTGTTTATTTACCTTTTCAAGGGTCCTAAGCAAGACAGAACTTCAGAAGGGCAAGCACTAAGTGAAGCAAGAAAGCATTTAAAGGAGGAGACACAGTTACGACTGGTAAACTTTGCTTACATTCTGATAATGCAGGAACATGTTAAAATGTTAACAGCCTACTCAAGGGTGTTATCTTACAGAACTAGATCAGGAATATCAGTAATGTTCCGACAATTTTTTATGGATCCTATAAGACTGTTTCTCGCTCTTGTTAACTCATATTCTCTATAATGCTTTCTGAGTCCATTTTCTGAGCATTCTCAACATCCAGTAGGATTTTTAAATTATATTAAATTTATTAGAGTGACATTGGTTAATAATATTTTATGTACTACATCATCTGCATATTACATCATGTGTTCATCATGCAAAGTCAAATCTTTATTTTTGTGCTTTTATAGTTTGTATTGCAAAAACATTAGGTATATGAAACATACTTTTTAAATGATGTAACTCCCCCTCCCCTCATTCCTTGGAGGTGGCACCTCCTCTTCTCCTAATTAAGAATCATTAATGAAGAATTGTACTCTTCTAATTTTAGCTGTTATTTCTGAATTTATTCTTGTTCTTATACATAAATAGAAAAATGTGTCATCGCTATTAGTCTTAAGATATTTAAATTAAATTAAAAATGCATGTATATTAGCATATATAATAAAGAATAATACTCCTGTAATAGATTTTATCCAAGTATCAGTATATATAATACACCCCTAGTATTAGTATATTAACTATTCCTGCAATTTAGATAGTATAACAAACAAAAGGATCCCCCACCAATAATGTCTCTGAGAATAGGAAGAAGCATGATAATAAGGGATGACCTGCTGCGTACTAAAAATTATCACAAACTAATAGTGTATGGAACAGAATTTCAGGTTTTCTGAGAAAACAATATTATTTTAACATCTTCAAAGTAATTATCATTTTCCTTCTATATGTGTTTGGGAATTAGATCTCAAAATACTTTTCATAGGAAAGGTCTTACAAATAATACATGTCAGCATTTTAAGAAGCAGTCTGATTTATTTTCTGTCATGCTAATAATTATGTTCAGTGGAGTGCCTCAGTTCAGCAGCATGTGATAAAAATCTTACATAAAGTTTTCAACATCTTTGTATCACAATAAGAGAAATGTTCATTAAAAAAGGAAAGAAACCAAGCAAGTAGGTAAGGTCCTAGGTGTACCCTGAGCTCGGCCTGAATGCAGAAGAACCTCAGGTCTTTGTATCTTTCATCATCCAAATAATGTTGCAATAACAGTAGTTGAAACAAAAAGGGCTTTCATGTTAAATGAATGTTAGCCTTATTAACCAATCCTAGTAATTGAGATGTTACCCTGGGGATCCAAAGTGTCTTTTAGGTTCTTTGGGCTCTGAATATGTCGACAATATCCAAATTGAAGATAATTGCAACCGCTTCATTTTATGTTGACTACTATAACACTTTATATATATTTCTATAATAAGACATGACATCAGTTTTCTGTCTTAATATCTAATGAAGGCACCTTAAATATGTGTGTTTTAGACATATTATATAGCACTCTTTGGCCTACCAAGTTTTTCAGATTTGCAAAATATTGAATAAATGTTATTGTAATTATCCTAATTATTATTCTTGTTGTTAATGTTTCTGCATAGAATAATAGCTTTATAGCTATTTTGCCAGAATATTTAGATCTGAGAGTTTTTCCTATGGAATTTTATGGTTTTTTGCTTAGATGAAGAAAGTAAGCAATTTATTTGTATTTGTGGGCAGGATGTTGAAAAAGAGCTGGAGATCCAGATCAGCATGAGACAGGAGATGGAATTGGCTATGAAGATGCTGGAGAAGGATGTCTGTGAGAAGCAGGATGCCCTGGTGTGTCTGCGGCAGCAGCTGGATGATCTCAGGGCTCTCAAGCATGAACTCGCCTTTAAGCTACAGGTAGGGAAAATGGAAATAGGCTCACTGGCTCAGTAAAATCCCAGGTTTCCTTCTGCCTCTCTTGTTCTCTAGACTCACACTTTAAATACAAGAGGAAGGAGTCACATCTCATTTTGAGGCTAGCTGCCAATAAACCACTTTAGGAATCAGACCATCGCGGGATCCTGTATTGCTATTCTGGAAAGCCATAGCCACTTCTCAAATTGTAATGGGGAAAGGGATCTTTTTTAGCCTACAAGATAATTTCTACTCTGCAGTCTAACCTGCCAACTGAGTTAGTTTTGTATCCCATTAGCTTTTATACTGGAATATGATAAGTTGATGAACTTTCTGATGTTGATTTTTGTGACCAAGCTGCATATACTACTACTAAGTTTAAACATTGCTTTTTGTTCTTTTTCCACTTGGGAATTAACTGATATACAAATACATAGACATTTCTATTTCTCTATTTCCCAGTTACTATTGGGTTCAAAAGGCATGTGTGATTTATTCCAGGATTTTGTGTTATATGTACATCACCCATAGTTCTTTTCCATAACAGAGTTCAGACTTAGGAGTAAAGCAGAAAAGTGAACTAAACAGTCGCTTAGAAGAGAAGACTAATCAGATGGCTGCTACCATTAAACAACTCGAACAAAGGTAAAGTGCTGTTTCTTTAGTGAAACACTTTGGTTCTTCAGTGCTAGAAGTGAAGAGAATGTGCTATGCATTTGGCAAAGTGAAAGTATATGAAATTCTCCCAACTTAACATCAGGCATGTGGGTCGAAAGAAAGCCAATACAATTTTATGTCTTTTAAGATGTCACTGAAGACCTTTTTAAGAAATGTCAGCCTTTCCTGACTGTTTGAATAGTGCAACTATAACCCTCTCATTTAATCCTGTTTTAGCGTCATGTGTTAGGGGAGGGGATATGTAGCAAGGGTGAAAGCTACTTTTAAATATGTTTGTGGTTCTGTTATTTTATTGTTCATCACTAACGTCTTTGAATACTGCAGTGCAAGGTGATGTAGAGATACTGAGGGCCCTTTTACTAACTTTAACCTCTTTCTCTCCTCTCCCCATCTTCCTCTACTCTCTACTTTCTCCTGAACAGTTCTATAGCTTCCACTGTCACCTCCTACCCACAGCTCTTAAATCTGTCTGTCTCCAGCTCTGTCTTCCATCTGGAAACCAGTCTTGCATTTTCATCTTCTGACTAGCTACTTCCCCCCAATACCTACAGCTTACAACATACATCCTCTCCCTCTGCTAATTTTGTTTCGTTTTTGGTCTGAAACCACCATTTTCTTTCTGGTGACTCAGCTGCCAAGAGAAATGGCTGAGACTTCAAGCTCAGGCACCCATGGTCATTCAGTGTTGCCTTGCCTGTGTTGCCACCTTTAATAAATTCACTGATCGTCTTTTTTTGCACTTGAACAAAACTAAACTACTTACTGGTCCCTGGACATACTTCCCATTTTCCCATTCATTTCTTTCTTGATAGTTCCATCCACTGGAAATGCCCTTCCTCTTCCCACTCCCTTGTTCTTCAGATACATTTTTTACATTCGAGCTCAGATGACACCTACTCACAGCTTCCTTTGTTACTTCTTCCCAGCTAAAAATAATCTGCCAGTCTAACTTTGTTGGGATTCCCATGGCCTTATATCCGTACCTGTCCATACTGCTTATAGCACATCTCACTTTATGCCTTACCTTATAACTCTTGATGTATTTTATTGTATCTTTTGATGAGAATGTGCACTCCTTGAGGTTAGTTCACAGTGCCTTGAATGTACAAGCCATTCATTTAGTAGATACATGAACGAATGGATGAATGGATGACTTTTATCTAAATGATTCTTGACCAGGGAGGGTCCTCAGTGGCCACTGCATATTAATGTTAACTCAGAAGTTATTTGAAAATTAATAAATAAGCTTGAAACATCTAGTTTGGCTGATTTTATTTTATTTTATTTTATTTTTTGAACATTAATTTTTTTTATTTTTAACATTTTGGTTTGGCTGATTTTAAATAAAAAATTATTTATTGGTTTATCAAGGAAGTTATCTAAGTGTTTACCATAAGCAGTTACATGTTTATGATTCAACAAACTGATTTTAGTGTTCATAAATTGTGTTTTTGAAATGTTCTATTTTTTAAATTATTTTTCAGTGTTTTTTTTTAACTTGGAATTTAAAGCAGACAGAACTGAAATAATGACTTATCTCTTCAAGTATTAAACTGACTAATTCTCTTGCTGTTTTTGTCTTTCCTGTTTATCCATTTTCTCATTTCCCTTCCACTCAATTTTTATTTTTATTTTATTAATTTAGTGAAAAGGATTTGGTGAAACAGGCAAAGACCTTAAATAGTGCAGCAAATAAATTGATTCCAAAACATCAGTAGGCATTTTGCAGTTGGTCACCTCGCAAGTCTGATATCACAACTTAATTGTAAAAGGAAGAAAGTTATTATATTTAGGCTCTGATATTTATAAAATATCACCAAAAATTGAATTTGTTGGACTTTTAAAAAAGTTTGATATATAGGCTGTGTTTTTTCTTCTTTATTTTCTCCCCAGAGTTAGAAGATTTAGTATAAGTTCTTAATTAAATGCCAAATAAACTTTGAGAAATTATTTCTCAGTTGACCAATAAATAAATACTCCATTAAGAAAAAGCCTAGGGAATTGAAGCTTTGTACACATATTATCGATGCCTTTACAACCCAGTCCCTGATGATATCCGATTCTGGTGCATTGTCTGTATCAGCGTGCTTGTACTGCCGTTGAGATGTGATGAACTGGAGGTGACTACCGTATGGACTTGGACTCTTCTAAAGTAGTTCTGTGTCTCTTAGGCCGTGACCCATTTTCACTTTCTTTATATAGGTTTAATCCCCAAGCCAGGATAAGTACTTAGTATTTCACTACAGTCCTATTCTCAGTAACCAAGATTGCTTGCAACTTTTTTGCCTTAGTAACTTTGGGTGGGGAGGGAAACAGCATCCTTACATTTCTTTAAAGTACATAGAGATAAAGTTAGTGATTAGATAACTTATGATAACACAGTAATGTGGAAGCTTGGGAAAACCCTCTTAATATTTGTCATCTCTACCTCTGCCATTTTCCTGCAATTCTACTTCTTATTTAGGTAGTTCATAGAGAACAATTTTAATGAAAACACTTCTCTCCTATATAAAAAAATACAGTACATATTTTAAGAATCTATCCTGCTTTTCCCTTTTGGAGTAAAAACGACAAGGTATTGACACAAGTAATGGTTTCCTGCATGTCATTCCTTGCTGGAAACATTTTCTTAAGAATTTCTGTTACTTTTTGTTCTGATGGGGAGTTCCTAAAGGTTCTGTGAAACTAACCTTCTAATTATTAGAAAATCATTTCAGAGTAGGAAATAGGTAAATTATAAACTTATATTCTTTATTATTAGTCTAAAAATAAAGATCCCCACTAGATATCAACAATAATTTGCAGGGCTTCTTTCTCCAAGTGAACACAGGCATAACACTTTCTAGGCTTTACAATGTAAATAATCATATAATACTTTGATTTTTTTCTTTAACGACTTTTGATTTGGAGGGACAGGCTTTCCTTAAACCTTCATTCAAAAAGTTGTGGCAATTTTTTTTATTTTTTTCTCTTTTTTTCTCATTCTGGTATGATTGGCAGCATTTCAGCTGCTTAGGCAGGGACAGAGATAACTCCTTTGCTTCCAGCTCTTGCAATTCTTTACCACCTTCTTGGAAAAACAGAAATTAAGAGTACAATAGATTTCACCTATGCTTTTATAGGTCCTTGCAGACTTGAACCAAAATCAAGTCAAAGAGTACATGACTAACCTCATGGAAGATCCTGTGCTCTTCAGCTTATTTTAGTTCTTATAATTTTGCACCTCTTGTTATCTTCATCGACCTTTTGTGGCAAGTCGCCTTCTCTGTGAGCATTTGGAAGGAGTGCTTAAACAGCAAAATAAAACATTTTAAAGACTACACATAGCATGCTTCCAAATTCTATTACATAGAGTCCCAGATGTTTCACCTTTTAGAACATTCTTTTTCGGTGCAAAGTTATAGGACATATAGCAGAAAACATACATCAGGATCTTCCAGAGAATATGGTCAGGAATCTTTTACAGGCCTGGTGCTGAATCGTTTGTCCACTTAGTCACATACCACTTGGTAGGAATGGAAAAGGAAAGAGATGGCTAAACTGACAAAGGCTTTGCCTTACATAATAACCCAGAGCCTGGGTAAAGGTTGATGTATGATGTCTAATGATTTAATGCAATTTGTGGTTTAGGGGAAGGACCAGGAAAATGTCCTAATTCCACATATAAGAATGTAGTTGCCCATTTGCAAGTTCCAGTTAAGTGTGTAAACAAATATAAAATACCACACTAATTAGGAAATAAAAACAAACAAACAAGTGGATTTAACTTTAATAACTGTGTGCTTGAGGTTGGCTTTGGATATGGAATTTCTAAAAAGTGATGTTTTGTTGTTTATCATCTAATGGCTGTAAACTGTAGTACTAGAATAAAAAAAAAATGGAAAATCACTTTTCCTCTGCCTGGTTCACCTTCATCTTGCTTTTCTTTAGAATTTGTTTCTTCTCCATCTTCCCCCCATAATGTCTTCCCTTTGTCCTGAAAAGTTTGTTGTTTCCTCTGTCTTTCCATGCGTTCTTCCTTGGGTTGTTTTATTTTGTGTTGTGAACTTGGTCTTCCTCCCCACCATGGCTTTTGTTTTTTATCACAAGTTCATGTGGCTCACATCCAGATTGCGCCAGGCTGAGCGATGCCGCCAGTCTGCTGAGTTGGACAACCGGCTCTTCAAGCAAGACTTCGGAGAGAAGATCAACAGTCTGCAGCTGGAAGTAGAGGAGCTCACCAGGCAGCGGTGACGAGAGGGCGGCTTGCACTAACAGGGTGGTCATGGGTAATTCCAAGGCTAGACAGCAAGAGAAGGGGGCCCATGATCCAGCCATCTCCTTTCTGTCTTTGCAGTGTCCTTTCTCTGGAATTAGAATTCAGAAAGCTTCACATACATTAACATTCCCAAAATCTTGTCAACATCCTTTGCGATCAAAGAATTAGGAAGTTAGAACCCAAGGCCCCAGAAAAATAACGAAGGCGTAAGAGAATTAATAACCAACATAGCACTAATAATAACTTATTTCCTGGATTCTTAATGTGTGCCAGCTACTTAACTAAGTACTTCACATGCATTTTCTCCTAACATCTTACCCTCAACCCTATTAGTATATTAGCAGGTGAACTTATTATCCCCATTTTCAGATGAAATTAAAGCTTAGAGGGGTTAACTTTGTCCAACTGCACACAATTAAGCTAATAAGTAGCAACACTCTAAAAACCTCTCACTGACTCAAGGCCCTTAACCATTCTTCCATATTATCTCTCAAATGAGACTCAATTCTGTGCTGAAGCCACTGACTACAAATAGAACTTTGTTGTTAGATATAAAAGCACATAGCTGCTACTAAGGACACTAGTGAAGTGGTTTAGGGGTGTAGCTGGGAATTGACCACATAAATGTAGAGAGAGACCAGCTAATTAATATAAAATGGGACTACAATATCAGTGCTTTCATACTATATTTTGCTGAAATTTATAAATACTGTCTTTCAGTTATTCAGTTATCTACAACTTTTCATTAAGACTTAATATTAAACACTGATATTCAGAATGGTGACCCTCAGGTACTGGGAGATCTAAAAGTGCATTTTTTAAAATTAAAAATTATCGGGGTGACGTCGATCAACAAAATCTAATACGTTTCAATACATACAATTCAACAGTATGTTATATATATATCGCATTGCGTGTTTACCTCCCATAGTTAGATTTCCTTCCGTCACCAAATATTTGACCCCTTATACCCCATCTACTTCCCCCCTACTCCTTCCCTGTGGTCTAAAAGTACATTCTTAATCTAAGAAAGATTAAATTTATATGTATTTTAATACTACTGGTTTTATTATAGTGTATTTTAATACTTTAAAACCTGGGTGCCCATATATATGTGGTAACTTTCTATTAATCAAGTATTAAAATTTAATTATTGAACTTTAAGAGAAGGATTTGGTATTCTTTAGAGACTATGGGTACAGAAATCCAAATGTTCATCCTTTTCCTCTCCCACCTATCCCAGGAACCAGCTTGAGTTAGAACTAAAACAGGAAAGAGAAAGAAGGTTACAGTACAACAGAAGCACCCCAGGAAAGGGTTCCCAGAAGCCAGAACCCAAAACGGTAACAATT
Source organism: Pteropus vampyrus (assembly GCF_000151845.1). Lineage (NCBI taxonomy): Eukaryota > Metazoa > Chordata > Mammalia > Chiroptera > Pteropodidae > Pteropus > Pteropus vampyrus. The sequence continues at coordinate 534,608 of NW_011888837.1, forward strand.
GTTTTTCCTTTGTTTATTTACTTAATATTTAGAGGCTACCTTGATGGGCTAGACAGTTTCCTCTCATGGAACACGTGCTTAATTGCTATGGCCTTAAGCATGTGGATGGCAGGCTAGAGCTGGAGTGAACACATGAAAGCTTGATGCTGAGTCTACCTCTAGGACGCTCTCTCTAACTTGATTTCATTTGGAAAAGGGGATTAATAACCATGATTTCCAGTGCCCCTATTATTCCTTTTAAGATTATTTCAATATCTTAACAAAAATGTGTTTCTTAGACTTCTTTTGCTGGCTAATATTTTTAATAGTATGGTATAGTAATCCCACCCTAACCCTGAGTTCTCCTTTAACAGAATTGTCTTAAATGTGGATTTGCTTTTGTACACCTTTTTCAAAATCATGAGGATTTCAGTTTTAGCACACTCAAAGTACTTCTCTTGGGAAAATTAGAAAAAGCGGGAACTAGGCTTAGAGAAGGGAAAGTAATGTAGAGTGGTTTAAAGAGCAGGAGTAGAAGTTTCTTCAGCACAGTATTAGGAAGAGACCTACAGCACCCGTAGCAGTGAAGGAGCTAAAATTGGATATGATCGTCTCTGGAACCTAGAAAACAGGAGCCCCAGCCTCTTCAAATAATAAAATCAGAAAAATTACCTTCTTTGTACATTTATATATAACAAAGTAGGTTAAATTTAAGTTTCTTACTTAAAATTTCTAGAGAGTAAGCTGCTAATTTTCTGGAGAGTAGAAAAGAATGGTAAATTGAAATTTATTATATACTATTTGTTATTGCTAATTTAGTGTACAAACTACCACTCTCTGTGTAGCATGCTGTCTTTATTATTTTAGTTTAGCAAACAAAATGTACTTATAAGGGCTTACACAAGTTTACTAAAATCTTGGCCTATCTTACCCTGTTTTTCCATTTAGGCCTTGTGTTTCTCAATCTCGAATTGCCCTGCAGTAGGGTTTCCAGCAGGTTAAATACTGTATTGACCTCCCTTCCTCGATACTTGAGTGGTCTAAGAATGTGCATTCTACTTTTGGAGGCTTATAGCCAGCAGTTCAAGGCAGGCAACAGTATGTGTGTGCCACAGAAAGAATTTATTCCTAGAAGCTGCCTAAGCAGGGCTTAAGAGCATTGGTAGAAATGCAGTTTGGAACTTTACATTGACATTTCAGAGTAGAAAACTCCTCAAGTTGTATAAGCTGTAGAAGTTGTCATGGCATTGAGGCATCTGCTTGATTGAGTGTACAGCGGATTACACAGTCTGCTGGATATGGCCATGCTTGGTTCTGTCAGTTTTCCAGCACTCAGCTGATAGGGGAGAATTTTATATATTATTATATATAATTATACATATATAATTATACATATTTATATATATAATTATACATATTCATATATATAATTATATATAATATCTTTTTCTTCTAAGAAGTAACTGATACCTTGAGCCCACTTTTCAAGTAAAAAGGTACATTTTGAATTTTATTTGAATCTCAAGAATTAAAGAAAATATCCACTGTGAAAACCATTTCTTGCAAACTGTATCATAATAATTTGTTAAGAAACTACTTGGAACAAAGAATGAGGAAAAATATCTTGAAAGTTAAATTCCTTCCCTAAAAACAAACAAACAAACAAAAAACTCGCTTAGCTTTATACCGAAGCTAACACAATACAGAAAAAAAAATGTCTGCAACATCATCGTTTAGCTTTCTGAATAATTAATAAATTGGGCTGTTTTCTTTTGGCAGGATGGGAAGCACAAAATTCAAGAGGAAAATGTTAAACTAAAAAAGCCCCTGGAAGAAAGCCACAGGTGTTTGTTAATAAAGTATTAACTAAGATATAAAGTTATTTTGCATTGATGGGAAAGAGGGAGCTTTTACTATACATTGGCAATGACACAAGACTGGACACTGACTTGTAATATTAATATTTTAGAAAGATAATTTGAAAGGAAAGTGAGTAAATAATAAACCAAGTAAATATTGTAACATATTAAACTATAAACCCATTTAGTCCATTTTAGAAAAAAAGAAGGGTGATCAAACTGGCCTGACTCTTAGCTGGTTAATCCTAAAACTCCAATTATCACTTGAAAGTATTTCTAATCTTTGCTGGTTTGGTATCACAAGATAATGAAGCACAAGTCATAGCACTTCTGAGGTTCTTAATGCACTTGAGTATAATTTGTTTCCACCTGTGTGCTAAGGCAGCTGTGTTTCAAATCCTCTAATGCCCCTATTTCCTTTCTCTTCAGGGTCTCAAACAGTTGGACTTTATTCCTTTTTCTTAATTCTTCATCTGATTTGCTCACTATGAAGAGCATAGGATTGTTTCCAGTAAATTGACGTTTAACAATTATGTATATTAGCATACAGGTATATAACAAAATATTATATAGTGCCACTGCATTGAAAAAACAAAATAGGTCCAACTACTTGAAATTCTGGAAAAGGCAAAATCATGGAGACAGTGGTTGCCAGGGGTATGGATGAATGAATAGGCAGAGCACAGAGGTTTTTTTAAGACAGTGAAAATACTCTGTATAATACTATAGTGATAGGTACATGTCATTATACATTTGTCCAGACCCATAGAATGTACAAACCAAAAGTGAACCCCAGAGTGAACTATGGACTTGGAGTAATCATGATGTGTCAACGTAGGTTCATCAGTTGTAACATCGTGTACCACTGTGGTGCAGAATGTTGATATTGGGGGAGGGTAGGAGGGTGAGTGGAATATATGGTAAATCTACTTTCTGCTCAATTTTCCATGAACCTAAAACTGCTCTAAAAATATTGTCTATATAACAGCCAAAAAAAAATTAAAAGTTAGTAATAAGGAAAGATATCTTAGAGAGGGGTTTTAAGGGAACTAACTGTACAGTGTAGTTTTTGGAGTCTGTCCCTGTCCAGGCTTTAATGCCTTAAGAATGATTCCAAAGTCTTTAAATTTTTTCCCAAAGAGTATGGTCCAATCCAGGACCAACCTGAAACTACAGTTCTGCATGGGCCATGGAAGGGAACTAGAAAGGCCGTAAAATTAACCAGGACCTGAAAGTACATTTCAGAGTCAGCCTCGTTCCATACTAAAATCAAGTCACTATCAGGAGTGTCTTACATGCCAGATTCTGACTTAGGCCCTGGAAATATAAGACAATACAACCTTGTAATTATATTGTGTTCTGCAGTTTGAACATGTGTTTCACATTCATTATCTCCTTACAAATTTAATTCTCCTTAGAAAAATTTAATCATCTATTCCTACTTTACAGATGAGAAAGCTTGAAAAGTGCACAGAGGCTAGGTGGCACAACCAAGTTGCCTCTACTTATCCTGTCTTCCCTTTTTAAGTCTTGTGTCTCTGCACTATATAATAGCTACTTCCAAGACCTGTGCTGGCCTGAACCAGTCTTACGACAGTCTCAGTCTTCCTGGGATTGTGGTCCAAGGAACAGCTGAAAACCTGGTCACAGTGGTGGTCAAACTGCCACTCGACCAAAGCGAATTGAAGCCACTGTAGATCTGTGGTACATTTTCCCTAGAACTGAAAGTAGACTTTGCTTTCCTCTTTAAGTTCTTTTTCAAGTTGGGAAAATCAGGGTTAGATCAGCTGAGTCTCATGAAGAAATATTTCAACCTGAATGGGTCCTCATGTGACCATCTCATTCATTTCTTTTTCCTTGATTAATTTGCTAAAGTTCACATTTTAATAATATTGGGGGGGGGGGGGGGGGAGGCGACTAATACATGACATAATAGATTTCTATAATATCAAGAAAAAAGCTATTAAAATGTGTGGCATTGGCGTTTTACAGGTTTGGAAAAATAAATACTATTTTCTTGGTAGTAAAAAGGAAACAAAATATAACTCAATCAATTTTTAAATAGGAACCATAGGATCAGATTCGAGCAATAGATTTAACAACCAAAATTTCCTCTCTTTAGAATTCAGTATTAGTGATTATATTGGTCCCCAAATCATAAAAGAACCATGGTATTGCTTTTTTTGTGCTTTTGAAATGATACAAATGGAAATGTAGTAAGTTGCTGTTTTTACTGGTTTTAATTTTTCATTCTAGGCTGCAGTCTCACCCTGTGGATGAACAGGTAACTGAGTCTGCTTTTCTAAAGCATCTTGTATAAATTATATAGTTGGCTAGACCATGCCTGGCTATGAAAAAGGCAGAGTGGGCAGGAGATGCATGCAAACAGGCTTCTGTGTCCTGTCCTTTTAACAATGTCCTAAAAAACATGCATTTGCCTGAAACTCTCACAGGGAGTAGCACAGCTTTGAGAAATTTACTAAGTAAACAACAGTTCTCATTTCTTATTTGAAATTCTCTTTGACATACTATGAGACCTAAGAGAGCTCACCATGCCTACTTTCCCCTTAGTTTTCCTTATATAAAATGGAGAGAAAAAATACTTCTTGATCATTTAGAAATATGCAAACAATGGTTGTAAAATACTTTACAGATAGTCTATGACAACCCCATGAGAAACATGATAAATGCTACTATGTCTGAGTCTCCTCTGTCATTTATCTATTAGGATATAAAATTAAGCTTTCCATTCTCCATGGCAGAGCAAGACGATGGATGGGGCTTTTTTTTTAACTTTTTGTTTTACATTTATATATTTGAATTTTCTTTCTATAAATAAAATCACGTTACTTTATTATGAAAATTAAAAGAGCTCCAAGGTTGATGATAGTATTATCAGAGTTGTATTAAGGTGGTGGGACTGTATGTAATTTGTTTCTTTAGTTTCCATATAGTCTGTAGTGTGGTTTTGTTAATGTTAATTTTATAACTAAAAAAAAATGCACATTCTGAAAGTAATATTCTGGGGCTAAGGGAAACTAACTGGCTTGTTATGTGGTTTAGGATCAACCGCTGCTCTCTGAAAAGTCACAGATGTGTCAGCTATGCCAGCAAGATGGCAACCTAACAAAGGTAATGGTGGTGAGAAATGAACAGGCTCTTCACCCACCACTGGTCCCTTCTAATAAATAATAGGGACTTTGCTGTGTAGAGTGCAGAAAATGGAGACAAAATCAAAAGGAGGAAGCATTTATTGTGTACCTATTTCAGTCATAGTGAATCATGGTAGTAAATCCCTGTTAAATATAAACAACTAAAATAATTTAAAACAAACATAAGTTTATAAATATTTGTTGAGTGCTTACTGTGTGGAATGTGCTATTCCATGTGCTAGAGAAAGAGTAATGAGCAAAGTGTAGACCAAGTCCTGTTCTTGCGAAGTTTATGTCCTTTGTGCCATCACTTTATAGATGAAGAACCTTGGGCTCAGAGATATTAAGTATATTTCCCAAAGTTACTCAAGCCATAAGTGGTAAAGCTGAGATGCAACCTGACTTTGGCTCCAAAGTCTGCACTCTTTCCAGTCCTCCATCCTACTTCGAATGGATAAGATAGGTTTGGGGGAGGGGCGTAGTTTGAATTATTTGGAGAAACAGCCTCTGAGAGAGAAATGAGCTCTCTCCAATAAACCACTTGTTTTCAGATTCTCAAGGGACTCTGCCTAAGCACTTTCCCAGTTTGTTATCCCAGAGTAGGCAGAGTGAAGGAAGCACTGAAAAAGAATGTCTGTGATGCCTCATCTGTGCTTTGCTCACAGTAGTACCCCCCAGGATCTAATACGGTGCCCAGCTCACAGTAGAGCCTCAAGAAATCTCATGGACAAAGGAGTGTAAGAAACAAGTGCTTGGAAGAGAGAAGGAAACATGCACAAATTCTGGATCACAACCTGCCTACCACCATTTGTGATCATGCTGAATTTTAATAAGCAAAATTATAATATGGCCTAGTCTTAAATTAGCAGAATCAGATAAAGATGAACTGCCTTCATAGAATTGGAAGTTGTGATTATAGAAATATGTTCCAAAATAGAAGAAACAGCTAATCTAATTCTGGCTTTTCTAAGTAGTAGGTCAGAGGAAAATTCTTCCCTGGCTTTTAAATATGTGATCCCCTACCTCCACTGCACCCTCAGGAAGATGAATTGTTTGGGAGATTATTCATAGGTGATATTACTCTTCACAGCCTTTGTAGGGGAATGTTGGAGCTACATGTGCACCACCCTACCACAGTCTTAACAGTGACAGTGTTAAAGACCTCATGATGTCCTACTGCTTGGCCTCTAAAAATTCAAAATACTTAATAAAGAGATGTAATTCTCCTAAACACAGGATGTAGGAATCTGTTCTGCTGCACTGGTATCCCAAAGATGTGCTTGTAGAGCATCACAGGAAAGCATTAAGCACAGCAGTGTCTTAGGAATTAACTTTCAGTTCATGCTCAGCAAATTTTTTAATCTTAGGCTGGCTACCCAATCCACTGCTAAGTCACTGCCTGCCTTACTTGGAGTATGCTTAGGTACTTGCAAACTAATTTTAGAATTTGCCTACCTGACTATAGTGAATGAGAGTATATGTTCTAAAGAATTTGTATTATCTGTACTTATTATTCTGTATCACTGCTTCTCTTCATTTAGATCTAAGAACTAGACTGTAAGCCTGTAAGCCTGTAAGCTCCTATGTAGACAGACTGTGTTTAGTCAGATACATTCAGTCAATACTTGATTAGGTATTGAGCATTTATTGTATTCAGCCGTTTACATCCCATGCATCCTTATGCCTTGCTCTTCTATTCCCTACCTAACCTCCACTTCTCCTTGTAGAATGTTTGTAAGAACTGCAGAGGAACCTTCTGTAATGCCTGTTCAACAAACGAACTGCCTCTTCCTTCAAGTATCAAGCCTGAGCGAGTTTGCAATCCCTGTCACGAGCATCTAATAAAACAGTATTCCAATAGCCCATCGTAAGACTGGCGGGTGAGACCTGGAGCAAAATCTCTCCCTGTGTTAGATATCGGGACTCCCTAGAGCCCAGATCTTAACATCAACTTGAGTCAGAAGGAATGATTTAAATAAACCAGGTCCAGGGAGAAAAGGCAATGGTTGGGGGTGCTGGAAATTTTGCACATTTTCCCTCATGAACTATAATGAATAAATGTTACTCAGTTGAGCCTCTCTCTTCTAAATCTAAACAACCCCACTTTGAAGGGTTTATTTTATAACATGTCTTTGGAATGGCTGCTCACTTTTATGAATAATGATAATACTGGGATAGATATAATAGAAGAGAGGGTCCTTAGATAATAAAAAGGAAAATAATCTTCTTTATTACAGTTGCATATTCAAGGGAGAAAGATAAATGTTAACAGATCAAAATGACAGATGTTAGATATTTTCCCAGGTGCTGCTAGATGTAAACATTGTCTCCTTTTCACCCCCAGTAACTACCTCTTTAAAGTATCTTGATCAAACTGTGAACCCAGACTCAGGGAAAAGAAATTAGAGTAATATAAATTCTGAATGTACTTAAAACATTATAATATATTGGAGTTTCAGGACCAGAATTTTCTGGTCTTGGCTTGCTAGTGTTTTCATTATCAGAATGAGGAGGAACATTTGCTGTTTTTCCATTTAATGACTTCAAAAGTAAATATCTCCCCTTTTCAAAGTCACCTACTACAAAACAACTCTCTTCCCCAATCCCTCCCTCCTTCTCCAAGTCATAATGGAAATTGTTAAGAGTTTCAAAGATAGGTGTTGACTTTTACAGATAAGCATTGAAAGCAAAGCTAAGTCAGGTGTAAAGTAAAACATTTAATTTGTCCGTGGCTGAGAACAATTAGCTCAGAATATTTATTAAATTCTTTCTTGAATAAGGGATTCCTTAATCTGAGCCAAGAATTAGAACTGGTAGTTTCGTGGCAAGTATGAGACACAAACATCTTTTAGTAACAAGCCCTATGGAGGAAAAGAGGGAAGTGCATTCAGCAGGGGAAGTAAAGAAATGGTATATGCTATTCTGATTATGTTATGTGTGTCTAGATCGTTTGATTTGAATTAAGACCTAAGAAGATAAAATTCTGTAACTGGTTTAGAATTCTGAGGTGGAAACATCCTGGAACCGTGGTATTTGATAAATTCTATCTCCTGAAAAGGGTTACAGCCCAAGAAAGAGTTATTTCCTAAGTCTGGCCTTTTACTTGGTGAAGCTGAGTTTTAAGGAAAAATAAAACACAATAATTTTAGCCTGGTTTGTTGTCTTTTTTTTCCCTTTAAAATATATTTGTGATTCTTCATTATCCTTATTTTTGGCTACCTATATGTATCAGCAGTGTTCTAGGTGCTACAGATAATCTGAGGAATTCAGGAATTACCCTAAATTAGCAAAAGTTATTTTATAATTAGTTTTGAATTAAGTTGAAAAGAGGCAGTGGACTATACATGGACTATACGGTAGAATAAGTAATTAGCCACTTGAGATTTTAGTTTGAATCACACATAAGCTATTTAGCCTTTTTTTTTTTTTTTTAAACAAAGCTCCAAAGATCTGTTATTAGTGTAGCCACCCACAAAAGCAGGGGGACCAAGTCACAAACACCTTGACTTAATATTAGGCCTATCTTACTTAAAAATTGTGCTTTCCACCATTTACGATAGCATCAACAAGAATAACATTTAGGAATAAACTTAAGAGGCAAAAAATGTGTACACTGAAAACTATAAAACATTGTTTAAAAAAAGTAAAGATACCAATAAATGGAAAGATACCTTGTGTTCATGAATTGAAATACTTGATATTGTTAAGATGTCAATACTACCAAAAGCCATCTATAGAGTCAATGTAATCTCTCTCAAAAAATCCTAATTTTTTTGCAGAAAGACACAGCCTTCCTAAAATTCATATGGACTTAAGCGGCACCCAAATAGCAAAAAAAAAAAAAAAATCTTGAAAAAGAACAAAGTTGGAAGTCTCACATTTCCTGATTTGAAAACTTAACTACAAAGCTACAGTGATATAAAAATAGAATGATACTGGCATAAAAAGACATAGAGACCAATGGAATAGAATAGAGCCTGGCATTAAACCCTCACATGTATGTCCAAATGATTTTTGGCAAGAGCGCTAAGACCATTCAATGGGGAAAGGACAGTCTTCAACAAATCATGTTGCAAAAACTGGATATCCACATGCGAAAAAAATGAAGTTGGACCTTTATAACATACAAAAATTAACTCCAGTTGGATCAATGACATGAACATAAGAGCTAGAACTATAAAACTCTTAGAAGAAAACAGATTTGTGGCATTGGATTTAGTAATAGTTTCGTGGATAAGACAACAAATACATAATAGGCAACAAGAAAAAATAAGTAAGTTGGACTTCATCAAAATTAAAAACTTTGGAGAAAGTGGAACCCCTGTGCACTGTTGTAGCAATGTAAAATAGTGCACCCACTGTGAAAACAGTATTATAGTTCCTAAAGGAATTAAACATGAAATTGCCACGTAACAGCGATTCCCTTTCTGGGTATATACCCAAAAGAAGTGAAAGCAGGGACTTGAACAGATATTTATACACCCATGTTCACAACAGCATTATTCACAATAGCCATAGGTGAAGCACCCCAAGTGCCCAATGAGCAATGAAGGGATAAACCAAACATAGCAATCCATACAATGAAATATTCAACCTAAAAAAGGAAATTCTGACACATACTACATGGATAAAACTTGAGGACTTAAATAAGCCAGTCAGAAAGACAAATATGTGATTCCAATTGTATGAGGTACCTAGAGCAATCAAATTCAAAGGCAATGTAGAATGGTGGTTTCTGGGGTTAGAAGGGTGTGGAATGGGTAGAATTTCAGTTTGGGAAGATGAAAAAGTTCTGATGGTGGTAGTGTTTGCACAATCTAAGTGTACTTAATGCCACAAAAATGTACACTTGAAAATGGTCGTTATGTACATTTTACCATATTTAAAAATCATGCTTTCCAGAAGGATACAGAAAGTAATTAGACATGTATGCATATATGGCTTGGCACACAGACATATTGCTGTCTGCTGAGGGGACCCAGAAGCCGACACTCCATGAGTTCATGCTGATACAAAGGATTAAATGAGGGGAGGGGAAATGGCATATCTCCTATATAGAAAAATTCTAAATAACTTATGTAACTACTGTTCTTTCAAGGAGATGGATTCTAACTCCCCAACTCTCGAATGTGGGCTGTTTAGTAACTTGCTTTAAAAAAAAAAAAGTATCGAAACAGAAAATAGGAACTTTAGAATAACCTAGCAAACATTGTCTAGGCCAGGTGGTCAAAATTCACATCATCAGTGACATGTCATGTTGATTTGAGTCTTTGATAAGATGCAATAAGAATGACACCTTTGTGATTTCTCCCGCAAACCTCTAACCCCAGCCTAACCATGAGAAAAACCTCAAAAAATCCCAATTGAAGGACATTTTACAAATTACTTGACCAGTAGTCCTTGTCAGTCATTAAAAGCAAAGTCTGAGGTTGAGAGAGGATGACTAAATGTAAAAAGTGGGATCCTGGAGCAAAAAGGATATTAGGGAAAAGCTAATAAAATCTGATTTAAGTATGGAATTGAGTTAGTGGTAACATACCGACAGTTGTGACAAATATACTGTAGCAATGTATGGTACAATAGGGAAATTAGGTAAAATGTGTATCCAAGAATTGTTTTTGCAACATTTTTGTATATCTAAAACTATTCTGAAAGTTTAAAGAAATTTGTGCTTTCATACTCAAAAGAACTATAGGTCTGACCTAATAGAACTTGACTGAACTCCCTGAATGCAGTTTATTTCCAAATAAAATCTAAGGATTTTCTCTAGCCTGAAGATTTTAAATCAGATTTATAGCTCAGCATAAGGTCCCTCGTTCATTATTTATAGTCAAATTATAAAAACATATGATGAAATTCTTAAAGGGAATTTATTCTGCGAAAGGTGTGGCCTAGTGACTTTGAAGTAGCTCTTGGGGCACTGTCTATGACAGTCTCATTTCAGCTTTGCTCAACAGAAAATGACCAGCCTTTTTATTAAAAAGCAGTCAGTTTTGATTTATAGTAAAAAGTCTTTCAAATAACTTAACCTAATATATTTCCCTAAATGTTCTCCCAGGTCAAATGATTCTTAAGACATTTGTTGGGTTATGGATTGTCAATTACTGAGGTCTTGATTTTAATGCATTATTTGGTTAAGAAATTTTGTAAGCATGTATCAGTCTACCAAATCAGAAATCAAGGGCTTCACGAGCACAATTTCTACACCTACAATAAGACCACCTTTATTCAGCTTATTTTGAAATGTAAAATGAGTTAACAGAACCAGTGATCTGTTGTAAGCATTGCTGAGGATGTCACATCCTAAGATTTAATAATTAAGCATGGTAAAGAGAGAGATCTCAGGCTTCCAGTGGGCAGGTAGGTGGAAAAGCTGTGCAAGACTTCAGGCGGCAATACTGCCTTACTATTTTGGGGTGCTGCTTTCTGGCACAATAGTATCACTCACACTCACCTAGAAGATTTATCACAAATAATTTACTCTTGTAAATTAGAGTAGGTTAAAAATTAGCCCGGTAGTATCACTTGTATTTCATCTGCTTTCCTGGAGGGCAAGAAATGGAATTACAGCTAGTCTATTACAAATTGTAAATTAACTGTTTCTCTTTGCTCTTGGTCTTTATTCCCAAACATCATTGTCAAGTGGCAAAAATAAAGGTTGAGAGCTTCTTTATTTCAGTTAGAACCAGGTATATTTTATCTGTGAGCTTCAAATTTAGTCTGGGTCATTTGAAAAGCTTATTATTAAATGTATCTTGATGATCCTTATTTCACTGAGCCCATCCATATTCTAGAACCTACCTTGGCCATACACCTTCATGCCTTATCAGGTGCTTTCAAAATAATTTCACTGGATGTCTGATTCTGACACAAAACCAAGAAGCCATAAAGAGGAAGATTTAAGAATTCCGCCACCCAAAAAGTTCTATCATGATAAGCAGAGATAAACTGGGAAGGAAAGGTACTTAAAGCTAGCTCATTGCAAGAATAAAAGGCTCCTACTAATTAGACGAAGACCAAACACAATAGAAAAGTGTTCAATGACAGAAAGGCAAAAAGCAAAATTCAGACTGTAGAAATCTCTGTAGGTTAATCATTTCTTCAACAAATAAGGCAAAAAGAAATGAAAGAGGAAACATAGATTAAAAGAAATAGGAAACAAGCACTCCAACTTCACTAAAGATTATTTGACCAATAAGCTTATGAAAAAATGCTCAATATCGATTGTCACAGAAAGCAAATTACAACCACAATGGGATACCACTCCACGCAGTATGGCTAAAATTATAGGATGACGCCACCAAATGGTGAGGATGTAGACCTACTGGAACTCTCGTATAGTTTGTGGGTGTGTGAAACAGGAAGACCACTTTGAAAAAGGTATGTCAATTTCTAGCAAAATTTAAAATATATCCATCTTACAACTCAGGATATTCCTCTAAATAGTTACCCAAAAGAAATTAAAACATAGTTCCACAAAAAGGCACAAGAGGTTCATAGCAACTTTATTCATAATAGCCAAAAACTGGAAACAGCCAATTGTCCTTCAGTTGTTCTCCTAACAAGTGAAAGGTTAAATAAACTGGAATATCCACAGAATGGAATCCTGCTTGGCAATGAAAAGAAACAAAGGGCTGAAACACATAGATGAATCTCAAAACATGCCGAGTTAAAGAAATTTACAGAAGAATACATACTGTATGATTCCAGTTAAATGAAGTTCTAGAATAGGCCAAACTAATCTATGGTGAAAACAAAATTCTAACAGGGAGAAGGGATAGGAGAGATGTAGGAATTGACTGAGTAAACAAACTTTCTAATGAGATGGAAACATTCCATTGTTTCCCAGAGGTTTGGGTTACAAGTTGTACATAACATTCATCAAATGGTACATTTAACATTTGTTCACTTCACTGTAAATTTTACAAGAAAAAATTCTTTAACAATATGTATGCCAAAAAGCTTACAAGTATAAACATTTACAACTTTCTTTGACACCTATTGAAAAAAAAAAAAAGAGACTGATGGATGCAGAGGTAATGATAAAGAAAACATGGCAAAATGCGACTTGTAGAATCAAGGTGAGAGGTATAGCCATGTTGATAATTGAACTTTTATGTATGTTTCAAATTTATGTTTAAAAAAATAATGCAGAGGGGGAAAGGTGCAGTCACGAACTGCAATGCATGGACTATTGTTTAGATCCTGATTGAAATATTCTTTTTTAAAAATGACATTTCAGATAGATATTTGGTGATAAAAATATTAGTGTTTTTAGGAATTATATTTTTTTAAAAATCCTTTTTTAAAAGATATGTATACTGAAATACATACAGGTAAATGTCCTGGGTTTGCTTTAAAATTAATGAGGATGATAAGTAGATGGGGATTGTAAGAGAAAAGAAAAATGGGAAAGGATATGAAGTGAATTCTCAGAAAAGGTAATCCAAAAGCTCCAAATGTGAAGAAATCCTACCTCAAAAGAGAATACCTACCTCAAAAGAAGAAATCCTACCTCAAAAGAGAAATTTGTTTTTTTAACCTGTCAAAGGTTTTTTAACTGGCAAACAACAGACTGCTAATACACTGTGTTAGTGAAGCTATGGGGAAATGGGCACTTGCATTGCTGGTGCAAACTAAGAAAAAATATATATAAATTTAATTCTAGATATAAATTACAAGTGCACATACTCTGACCACTTACCCTACAGAGAAAATTTATGTACAAAATGACATAAATTTATACAAGGTAATTCATTTCAGCATTATAATAGCAAAAGATTGGAAACAATTTATATGTTCATTAGTAAGGGACAGGTTCCACTGCATACATCCGTACTGTACAATCGTTTTAAAAAATGAGAAAGGATTTTATATACTGACGGAAAATGATCTTTAAGATACAGCAAATGGAAAAAAGGTACAGAACAGTATGTATAGTATGCTCATTTATATTTTAAAAAGAAATGAAAATATTTATTTATCTACACGGTTAATATCACTGAAAGTTTACATTAGAAACTGATGACATGGTTACCTGAGAAGGGAATCTAAGTGGCTGAAGTACAGGATGGGAGAGAGACTGTTCACTGTGTTCCCTTTTGTATCTCTAGAATCTTATTTCCTTCAAAAAATATAAATATAAAATTACTCATTTATTCTCAGATCATCATGGCTTAAGAACCAAACTAAATCTTCTTATATCCCCTTCCTAAAATTCAATTAAGAAAACCACCCAATTAAAAAAGTGGGCAAAAGATCTGAAAAGAGATCTCACGAGACATTATGTAGATTCAAATAAACATATAATAAGATGCTCAACATCTTACATCACTATGGAATTGCAAATTAAAACAAGATACTGCTATACACTTATTAGGATAACTAAAATTCAAAACAATGACACCAAATTCTAGCAAGGATGACTTGCTTCAGGAATTCTCACTCATTGCTGGGAGTGCAAAATGGTACAGCCACCTTGGAAGACAGTTTGGAGGTTTCTTACAAAACTAAACAGTCTTACCACATGATCCAGCAATCGTATTCCTTGGTATTTACCCAAATTAGTTGAAATATTATGTATACACAAAAACCTACACATGAATGTTCATAGGAGCTTTATTCTCTTCCTACAAATTTCAGAGATTATTTTCTAATCTGCTGAATTTGGGGTGTGAGGGTAGAGTGGGAACTATTTCTACTACATTAGAACAATTTTCTTTTTTCAAAGCCCCTGGAATTTAGGCCTGCTTCTACTTAGGAAATTATGTCTGGAGATATACCATCTACTCTATAATACAAGTTCTACCAACTGAATGTGAACCCTTTCACATAATTTAGGGAAAACTCTCAAAACGATGGAATGTTTTAAATTATAAAATGAATAAGATGTAATGCAGAGAAAAATCTCCAAATGATAATCTGCTAATAAGGACTGTTTAGGGCAGAGAATGCCAACAGGGTGTGCTGACTACTAATAAACAGGGTCATTGCCTCCGAATGTCATGTAGATTGAAGTAGCTATCTCCTGCTTCTTCCTTCCTGCCCTGAAGATGTAGTGAGAAGGATTTAGAACCTTCCACTCCATAGCAGACTCAGTCTCCCTTCCCAGCTGGCAGAATCCTCATTCACTTAGCCATAGTAGAGGGCCAAACATTCTAATTCTACTTAATTCTCTGCTATCAGTGAGTAGTATATCAGATTAGATCACACTCCTCAGCAATTTCCTCTGTGGTATCTACACACTTACTTATCAGAGTTCTCCCTTGCAATTCCTTGAGAAGTAGCTAGCTAAAATTAGATATGGGTAACCTGGCCATATCCAATCCTATTTTTGATAGCTTTACCACAAGATTATAAAGACAAACAGCTCACTGTCATTACTTCTTTCAATAGCAAATGATGACACAACATAGTTTTGTCAAATTTTGGGTGAAAATATGTCTTTTGATTGGATAGAAATAAGTGATTGCTTTTATTTTTTTATGTGCTTTCTATATTTGCCTTATCAGCAATCATTCATTTACTAGCTTAAATTATGAGTAATAACTTACTAAATGAAGTACAGAAAAGTACATGAATTCATTAGATGCCTTCCCCAGAATGGCGGCCACCTTTTATACTGAGAACTCAGCAACCAGTGTGGTAAGAAGACATACCCCTTCAAGCTTACCTACTACACAACTTTCTAATACTTTTGCTCTCATTCTTTTCCCAAAGATATGTAAATGAAACATCAACTTTAAAATAAAAAGCAAATGAATTCCTCACCAACCCCAATCTCAATAGACCTACAGATTTTTTCCACAGCAAATCTACTGCTAAAAGGAGAAAAGATCACATTCTAATAGATCGTACAGCTACAGACACCAGTTCTGACTGCTTAGTATACATACATAAAAACACATTTCCATCTAAGTAATACTGAAACTATAAAGCTGGTTAATTAAATCATGTTCTTATAGGATGATAAAAACAAACGTAACTAAAAGTTAATCATTTCTTCTTATAATAATATACCAGGACTTTATCTAATAAAAATATATTCATTTGATTCACACACTCCAAAATAAATCCTTTTAGGTAATCTTCAGCCTGAAACAAGCCTTCATTTATTGACTATTTACAATACAGTGATTTTGTATCTTAGCTGCTAATCAAAGATGGTTATATGTTGAGAGAAGACATACTCTCTCTACCAGATATCGCCTCTCAGAAACCTGTGCTAATTCAATTTTAAGAATTAGCATTACATCTCCTGGTAACTACATAGCAGTCGTCACCCTGAGAACAGGAACAAGGCAAAGAAAGTATACAGGACGTTGATTCTCCTACACAGGTGCACATAAAATTAGTTTATTAATGACTACATTTTGAAGCCAGCCATTTCTATCCAATATTTAAATAACGAGCTGTTTTAATATTAAAGCAGAAAGTACTGTCATAATGTGACAGAAGTACAGCTTTATCCATGAACCCTTCACACAATTATACATTAAATACTATTTTTATTTAAGCAAGGCACCCCTACTTGTTCTAAAATATGGGATGTGCTACCCCACTGAAAAAGCAAATGAGGAGACTGAGATATCTAGAGCTGGTTTAAATTCAAGTGAAGCCATTAATGTCCTTACTAGTCAGGACTGTTTAACATGTCACTTTACAGGTTTGAGACTAACACCCTTACTATTTACCCAAAACCAAAAAAAAGGGGTGGGAGGTATATTAAGACAACTTTTAAGTTGAGACTAGAATTTCTTCAAGTATACAGGCATTAATGTTAAATGCCTTTAGCACAAGGCTGAGAAGGCAAAACATTTCTGAAGATATGAAACTGTCAAATAGTTATTTACACTCACTAACCTGTAGTACTTACTTTTTTGTTTTGACTCTTTTTAATTCCTACCCCTAAGTCATCAAATACACCTAAAATTGTAGCTACTCTGCCAAACCATAATGGTTCAATGGTCTGAAGCCCTTCCTTGTTTTGGTGAGTTTTCAGTTAAAATAAATCAGCATTTTATTTCATAGGAAGTTTTATATCAGAGCTCTTAAACAAGTTCATTTTTAAAATGGGAGAAATATTTTAAAGGACAGTGGTGAATAAAAATACGCAGTCTTTACACTGGATAACACATCCTCTATGAAAACAAACTGTTTAATCATATAAAATAAAAGACCAGATTTTAAATCAGATCCTAGACAGTTTAAACAAAAATTTAAATTTTGTGGTTTATTTAATCCCAAACTGAGTATTTCCTTTTTCTTTCTAAACAGCCCACTATGGAAATTTTTTATAAGCAATTAACCAAAAATCCCAAAATCCTTTCTCTAGCAGTTGCTGCTAAAAATTCAAACTTTATATCCCATGTCCAAGAAAGATGTGCAAATGAAGTGCTTCTTGCTTTATCCTGAAAAGAAAAAATGTTGCATATTTACTAATAATGAAAAAGTGTTGCACACCTTCCCATACCATTTAAAATTATAAATTTAATAACTTTTCTTTTCTTTCTGATTTCGTGCAACTTTTCTGACAAATCGATTAAGTTAAGGTAAAGAATATTAGTTAGGCATTATTATTTACAGCCTGGTACAAAGATAGGAGATTTTCAAAGTTGAGCACAGAATATATTTTACATAGATTTTAGCTAATATAAATATTTCATATCACAAGATTGTAGGACTTAGGCCCAAAAAATAGCCCATGACAACTATTGTAAAGAAATGCCCCATGTATTTTCAAGAAATCATTACAGTGAAGTGTCTCAAAGGAATGCACCACTACATGTAGAAATGATTACAATAAAACGTTAAAATATATAAAAATGTATTAATGTTATTAAAAGATTTTGTAAGGGGGAAAAAAGACACCACACAACACTGAGTCAAAAGAAAGGAAATTGAGACATATTTAGTAGATTTGTTACAGATAAATTAACCCTATGAAATCACATACTTCCTAGGACAACCATTTTCATAACACCATTTTAGGAAAAGAAACAGTGGTACATTAAGTGTATGTACACCTTGGTTTCAAATGTATCATTTTTAAACATCTTAAAAATATCTCAGAACTGAGGAAATGTGTCTAAATTTTATAGAAGAAAAGCTAACACACGACACATTTCCAGTGTACTATGATTTATAGCTACTGAAAGTGAAAAATTATTTTTAGGCATATAGAATGCAGAATGCTGAGACAGATGAAAAAATATTGCATGGGGAAAATGCTCAAAGCCACTGTACTATCATAATAAATTTTATTTCTCAGGAGAACGTCATCTTTTTATTGATGCTTCAATTACCATGCTTAGTTTCCTCTTTATTAAAAAGAGAACAGTTTCTCTACAAATTAGTGAACTAATGATTGATTTGTCATTAGTCAAATAATTTCCACAACTGAGTCTCTTAAATTTACCTTATTATCTGGAGTCCTTAGAAGTTTTATTTGTCAAATAATTTGTCAAATGATTTGTCAAATAATATCCACAACTGAATCTCTTAAATTTACCTTATTATCTGGAGTCCTTAGAAGTTTTATTTTCCCTTTGGACATGAATTCAGGAACAATTCAATATACCTATGTTCTGAGAATGACAAAAAAAAAGATTCATTTCAAAAAGTTGAAAAGGCAGAAATAATATTGTACTAATATTGTAGCCATATTTCTTCTAGTTCAGACAGAAACTCAAACTCTTTGCCCATTCCTTTTCCTAATTAAAATAAGAAACAACAACAAAAATAATTTAAAAAATCCTAACTTGGGAGAGAAATACGCAGGCTAATTAGCAGACAAATAAATGCTTTTCATTATATGTTTCATCCTTTCTACATTTATTTTTAGTACTGAGAGAGTACAATTTTTCCAAAGAAATATTCTAGGCAAAATCCAAAACAGGATTTGTGAGCAAAGACAGACAAGCAAAAATGACAATGAAAACCATGGGCAGCACTTACGAACATGGGACCGATCCTTGAGCATAGCTGCAACAGCATCCTCATGGGTATCGAAGTGCACATCAGCCTCTCCAGTGGCCTTCCCACTGGAACTGTATTCCATAGTGATTCTAACAGGCTTCAGTGGAGCAAAAAACTAAACGACAAACAAAGGAAGCCAAAAGGAACATAATCGCACTAGGCCCAATTTCTAGAAGTCTGGTGACTCTGCATTTTTCTTTCAGACTTTGATTCATACACCGAATAAATTTGTTTTTAAGAAATCTCTTTAAGCAACAAAGTAAGTTACACATCTACCATCTCTTCTGGCTTTTCTGATTTTCTTAGAACTCAAGGTTCATTTCAAATATCTGTTCACAAAGAATTTGTAAATACTATACAAACAGTTCTCGACTTTTTTTTATACCAACAAAGACCCGTTTTATTATACTTCCCATACACATCCTTCCTGTTTCTAAAGACTGTCCATCAAATACACTTCATTTCTTAATAATTCATTTTTACCATTTTTTAATTAGACACATACCGGATAACCAGTTTCTTCGGCACTACATTAACAAAGCTACCACACTGAGTGGTTATCATTCCAAACCAAAGCAACAGAATGTAATGCTTTAATGTGACTGCAACCTTCATTGAGGTAAAGCTCTGATACCTATTAGGCTTTCTGAAATAATGAAGACAATGCTGAGGCCCCACTACTAACTGAAGACTCTAGGTTTAGACTTGCCTTAAGTATATGTCCTCAAGTTCATAAAGTCAGTAAGGGCTTTGTTGTTTTATCTTTTCAGTTACAAAATAAGAATATATTTTTA
This sequence comes from Pteropus vampyrus, assembly GCF_000151845.1. Classification (NCBI taxonomy): domain Eukaryota; kingdom Metazoa; phylum Chordata; class Mammalia; order Chiroptera; family Pteropodidae; genus Pteropus; species Pteropus vampyrus. Next base: position 554,369 of record NW_011888837.1, read on the forward strand.
ATTCCTTTTCTCAAAAATTAGGGAATCCTGATGCAGCAAGGCTACAAGCTCTAATGAAAGCTCCAGGCATTAAGGAGTACTGGATTTTTGTCTCGTATATAACTGCTCGGTGAAAAATTCCTTCTGAGTCTGTTTTCTAAACTCGAAACTGAATGGGTTGAATGAATTTAGAAAAAAGCAAAATTTCTTACTTTGAATAGTAAACTTATATTGTTTTGCATCCATTACACATTTGACCTTAAAATGTAGTAAAACCCGTACTTCTCAGGTAAAGAAGGAAAAAAGAAGCCCCCACAACCATGGAGATGCTGTCTTACTGTCCAAAGATAATACAGAATTTTTCTTCTTTACGTTCCCCAAATTAATAAAGTTCAATTTTAGAACTTTTGTTCCAATCTATTGAGACTAGATATCTTACTGCCACCCACGTTTATAATATCTTGGGCATTGGCTTGGAAAGGCAATCCTCTCATGTGAACAAAATGTAGTGAAGACGTAGTTCCAAAATCAACAGCCTCTGGAAGCTTTTCTGACATCTCCTTAGGCAATTCTGAGAAGTGGAACAAAAAGTACTGTCAAGAATAGAAAAACTTCAAGAGTAATTAACAGATTGCAATTAGGTATGACCTTTATGTCAAAATCCTCAATTTCTCTTGAACCAGTAAAAAGAAGGGCTTTAATTTTAAAAACCAAATGATATGAAATTTCTGCCACCTTATATCACCTGAACACCCATAAGGATTTAATGTTTCAATCCATTACCAGATTACAAAAGAACATCTTTCTATAAGAACAAAGAGAAGGAAAAATTATTATCGATGAAAAAATAAAGGCAAGAAAAACTTTCTGGGTTATAAGCACTAAAAAGTAAATAAATAAATAAATATAGTAATGAAATAATCTCAGGGCACCAGTTTAAAAAGAATTATCAAACTTCGAAGATTGCGAATGTTGCTTTGGAGTTAGGAATCAAAGAAATAATTACAGAGGCAAACAAAACTCCTCATTTCAGTTAACATTCCTGCTCTCTATCCACATCTTTTCCCACCTTAGTTTAAATGTTGACATTTTACTTCCTTGTGTTATATTTGTGCCACACAGCTTTTTTGATATAGAAAATACAAAATGATTAAAAACTTTATGAAATAATTAAGCCCCTCTGACTATATTCAAAGTACATACTATACTCAAAAACATATTAAATCTTTTTATAACTCAATTCCTTTGTCCTAGAATCCTACAATTTCATATAACATGGTCATAAAAAATATTTTAACAAATATCAAAAATACAAGATAGAGCCAAAGAGTGTCAACGAGAGGCAGGTCCTTACCTATTTCCTTCTCACTTTCAAAAGCAGTCATTGGTTGAATATCCTCATTTACTTCATGTTCTTCAAAGACCACTTCTGGCTCAGTTATATACTTAGCAGTAGGAGAAGATGCAATTTTCTTTCCCTTATGAGAACCAACATGAGTTCGAACTTCATTCCTTCTGCTTGGAAATATCTCTATATATCTAACGTCAAAGCAAAAGTAAACAGGCACAAAAGGTGCAAAGTAACCACACTGAACTCATTTAAAATAAAACTAAATGCATATGTAATATTTCCAACAGCTTGTAAAATACAGTTTCCCTAAGATGACAGGTTGGGGAGGAAAGTAAGAATGGATATAAATATTATTAGCCCATTAAAAAAGAAATCTCAACAGAACAGATCACTGATTTAATCTTCCCCACCCAGGATAACAGTTTTCTTCATACGTATTTTAATAATATTTTCTACCATTTTGCTTCATGAAGACAACTATGCTAAGGTTAATTGTGTGTATGAAAAAAATTAATCTGGTAAAAAGGGGTTTGTTTTTCAGAGTTGGTTAACAATATCTCAAAACCTCACAATTCATTCTGTGAAAATTAATCATATCTGTATAAGATATTAAAAATCACAGTATACAAGTAGCTAACTTTCTCCAGAATTTTGCTAGGAGTCTAATGAGAATTCATGAACTAAATGTCCATTCTGACTTGCTATCTGCTTGGCAGTGGATCTATCTATTAAATCAATCCTTCTGGATCCAGTTTTCTTTTTCTCAACAGTGCTTTTCCAAATTGGATTATTAAGCTTGAATTATAAAAATAATTTGAATTTAAAACCTTATAAAAATCAGATAGGCACTACTTCTTAATTTACCGAAGAAATTTGTACACTATCTTAACATTCCCACATAAAATCATTACTGACATGTTCCAAGATACATGATAAAATATAAAGTGTTGAAAGAAAAATTGAGAAAGGAAGATGCTTTGCATATACTTTTTTCAATTTTAAAAATTTAATAAAACCTTTGAACAAATTCTATAAGTAGATCCTAAAACAATAGCTTTAGAATGGCTTTCTGCTTTTTTAAACTTTGAAGAAGTATAAAAGGCAAAAAGCAGCAAAACAGTGATTTAAAATTTGACACTTCTGAGTACTCCTCCAAAATTAAAATTAAAATACAAAAGAAGCCATCCATCACAACATGTATCCTAATGTGATGTGATATGCAGTATATACATCACCTATAGAGCAACCAAAGCAAAATGTTAACCCGAACAAACTTAAGACTTTAGCTATAATGTCCAGTTTTCAAGAAATAATAAAGGGTACAAAGGAATAAGTGACACCATGAGGAAGCAATAAGTAAAGAACGTGAGACACTGTATAGGACAACTGATCCAATTTCTTCAAAAGCCAATCACATTTTAAAAGTGGGGAGAAGAACTGGGCAAAATGGCGTAGATGATAGAAGCTTCTCTTATCCCCTCTTGCGACCACATCAAAGTTGAGATGGAAACACGAAGCAAAGAACAATCAGAGTTGCCTGGGGGTCTAGATGAACAGAGCTCTACAACTATGGAGAGAAATAAGAAATCACTCTGCACCAGTTAGAGGTAGATGGGAGAGAAGACGCAAGGCTGCCCAGTCCCTAGAGGCTGAGTGGGACAGAGGCAAGCGCAGTGGCAGCTGGCAGCTGCAGATGCCTCTTATAGGGGCTGTGTCCGTGAGTAGACCTTCACAGTGATGGACTTGCTCGCTCTAAGCACTAGTGCCTGGTCAGTTGCTATGGGGGGCATCAGGGACTTACAGGGTGACACTGAGTTGTTAGAGTGAAAGCTGGTTGCAAGGCTTTCTCCCGGGCAGAAGTGCTGGTGGTACCCATTGTTCCTCTGTTGAGCCCTCTCCCCTCCCAGTGTTTGGACTAGGTGCTGCCATAGCTGAGATGTTATCTAACTGGGTAACAGAGGTCGCTTCGCCCAGAGGATTCCCTGAAACTCCACCTCCCCCAACTCCCGGCCCCACCCAAACCACACCCAGATGTGTCCTCAGCGAGTCAGGTGCTCCTTGTTGAGCAGCGCCAAGACTCATATTAATGACAGCTGACCTCGGTTTCTGGCGTGGCTTCGTGAGGCAACTATAAGCATAGCATCTATGGATTGCTTGCTGAATCTTAACAGGGGCACAGGCTGGGGCTAAACTTGGCCTGCAGCTGAACCCTTCTCAGGACTGTGCTGCTGGACACCTACTACACAAAAGACCAGGAGACTTAGGAGCTTTGATTAGACACAGAAACAGACACAGAAATGCAGCCAAAATGGAAAGACAAAGAAGCAGAAACCATATGAAAGAACAGAACATAGATCAAGGAAAAATTGAATCAAGCAATCTCACAGACGCAAAGCTCAAAACACTGGTTATAAAGATGCTCAGTGAAATTAAGTGTAGGTGAACTTAGTGAGAACTTTAACAAAAGGATAAAAAAACATAAAAATGGAAATAGAAATTATAAAAGGGAACCAGTCAGAAATGAAGAATACATTATCTGAGATGAATATACTAAAGGGACTCAACAGAGCAACAGAGTGGATAAAGAGGATCGAAACATCGACAGAGTATAGAGAAGTCAAGGACACCCAACCAGAATGGCAAAAAAAAAAAAGTAACCAAAAATATAATAATAATTTAAGGAGCCTATCGGACAAAATTAAGGGTAACAACATCCGTGTCATAGGGTTACCCGAAAAAGGAGAACAAGAAGTTAAATATAAATTTGAAGAAATAACGATGGAAAACTTCCCTAACCTGGTGAAGGAAACATACAACCCCAGGAACCTTAGTGAGTCCCCCAAAAGAATGAACTCAAAGAGGCCCACATTAAGACATATCATAAAATGCGAAAGGTTAAATACAAAGAGAGAATCTTAAGAGCAGCAAGAGAAAAGCAATTAGTTACCTATACAAGGGATCTCCCATAATCCTGGCAGCTGATTTCTCAAAAGAAACTTTGCAGGACAGAAGAACCTGGCACAAAATATTCAAAGTGTTGAAAACCCAGGATCTACAACCAAGAATATTTTATCCAACAAAGCTATTATTTAGAGTTGAAAGACAGATAAAGAGCTCCCAGATAAAAATAAGCTAAAGGAATTTATCAAAACCAAGCCAATATAACACGAAATGTTGGAGGGACATCTTTAAGAAAAAACATGTATCAAAAACATGAATAAAGAATGGTAATAACTGCATTTCTTTCAATAAATACCTCAAATGGAAAAAGGTTAAGTGTTCCAATCAAAAGATAGAGTGGCTGAATGAATAAGAAAACATGACCTCTACATATGCTGCCTATGAGAGACTCAATTCAGATTAAAAGGAAGGGGATGGAAAAAGATATTGCCTTGATGGACCTGAGGGTATTGTGCTGAAGTCAGATAGAGAAAGACAAGTATCGCATGATTTCACGTATATGTGGAACTTAAAGAACAAAATAAACAACAAAAACAGAAACAAACTCATAAATATGAATAGTTTGAAGGCTACTAGACAAGAGAGGGTTTAGGGGAGATGGTGAAAAAGGGCAAAGGGATTAGGAAGTACAAATTGATAGATACAAAATAGTCATCGATATATAAAGTGTAACATAAGAAAAATAGTCAACAATGTTATAAAAAATATGTAAGGGGGAAGAGGGTACCTGATTTAGTGGGGGACCACTTCGTGAGTTAGATCTCTAATCACTATGTTGTACCACTGAAACAAATATATTATTGTATACAAACTATAATTGCAAAAAACTCATTGACTTGTACAATGTAAATATGAGCAACTAATTGTCTCATATACGTCAATAAAGCTGGGAAAAAATAAAAATAAAAGAAGTGAATAAAAAAATAAAGGAGAAGGAGATCTACTCTATTTAAAAAAAACTGTGGACATAACAATCAAATGCAATGCATGGACCATGTCTAGATTCTGGTGCAAAAAAAAAAAAAAAAAAAAGGAAAAAGAAAAAACCCAACTGTAGAAAGATATTTTTGGTAAAATTAAGAAAATGTGATTACAGACTGGTATTAGATAATAAATTATTACTAACTTTGTTAGATGTGATAATATTGGTATCACATAAGAAAAAAATTTTTTTTAAATGCATAACAAAATAACAGATGCAGCAAATATAACATGTCAATAATTTGTTAATCTAAGTGCTAGGCATTTGACAGCTTATCATACTTTCTTTCTACTTTTATGTATTTAGATCAGTAGTATTCAACAATATGACCCAATGTATGATACTTCTGCATCTCTAGTATCTGCTTCACTCACCGGTTACCAATTTCTTCCCTGTGTTTCAACAGAGCTTGATTGGCCATTTCTGGTTCTTCAAACTGTACATAAGCTTCTCCTGTTTTTCTTCTCCCTCTGAAGTCCATCACAAAAGTAATGTCTACTATATTCAGTCCTAGGACACAAAAAAATTACTATAAATTCGTGCTAATAGAAACTTTTTTATCCTTAAAATCAACACATTCATTCACATATTAATTCTTTTTACTTTAATAAAGTAAAATAGTAAAATAGTAAAATTTGGGAGCCATTTTGCCAGTCCCAAAGCTACATACTTACTTAATGGTAAGAAAATTATTATGTACCAAAAAGCTAATAACACCAACACATTTATATTTCCACAACGTTTACTGTCCAGTCCATCTAAAACATAAGTCTCTTTTCTTTTTTGCCATTAATTATATAGTAGGGAAAATAGAGGTTTAGACTAATATCATTACTAATGGTGCATATTTTACACCTAAGAAATAGATGTAAATAGATGTGGGTTATCTAAGTATTTAAAAACTAGCATTTTTTAAATTTTACGTACTTCCCTGAAGAAAATAATAACAAAGGCCATTTATTAAATATTTACTATATGCCAGGTGTCACTCACGACTTGTGATATAAACCTGGTCAACATCCTCTTTTTAATGCTTTTAAATCATATAAACTGCTACTGTTTTAGACAAATATGGGCCACTCTTATGAGAAGATATTTTCCTCAATAGTAAAATAAACCCACATGGAATCATTTTGAAATCTGACATCCTCAAAGATCAGCGTGATAAGTCAAAACATTCATGTTATCTATAAATACTGGAAATCCAAGTGCAGAGTTCTCCCCTCAAGAACCTAATATTACTGCATGCAAATTACCTAGGGAAAAGTTCACATTAAGATACAAAAGGAAAGAATGGGGAGAAAAGATATAAGGCCTCAAACATAAAACTAATAAAAAGCACCTGCAAAGAAGTCTACAATGTCTTTCTCATTGCAACTATAAGGAAGTCCTCTCAATCGAACCACGCCATCATTTACCACAGGTGAAGACTTGACCTGCAGGTTCTTCATTAAGGCATCCACATCTTCATTATTTATTTCATATACTACAAAGAAAAGGCACAAAAAGATATGCAAAATATACATAACAAAGAGAGAAGGCATTTTTTTAAAAAAAATCACACTTAGTGGGTTATCTAAGAATTTAAAAACTAGCACTTTTTTAATTTTTACGTACTTCCTTGAAGAAAATAACAACAAAGGACATTTATTAAATATTTACTATATGCCAGGTGTCACTCATGACTTGTGATATAAACCTGGTCAACATCCTCTTTTTATAAATAAGCAACTGAGATAATCTCTGTGTTCCATCTTCATACCCTGTAAAAGAATGTATTTATAATATCCACCTCCTTCACCATTGTTAAGGATCAAATGAAACTGCTTTGGAAAGAATAGTTTAATGAAATGATCCTAGTTTAGTGTAACGTACCTTCCACATACCGCTGCCCCATGTACATGCGGTGCTTTTCTAAGGCTTTCTGCACATCTTGCTCTGACTCCATTTCAATTAAGGCATCACCCCTTCGTTTCCCATCTCTATTTAAAAGGAAGTGTATTCCATTCTCACCATTGCGGATTCTGCAGTCTAAAAGTATGTGAATAAAATTAAAACTGAAATCAAACTTTTAGCTCAATTATACAAGTCACTAGAATGCAGTCTTCCAACAACAAAACAAAGCAGGAACCAAAATGACTGTCAGATTCCTTACACAAACCCCCATCACTGAAGCCATCCAAATGCCATTAAGGTGGTAGTCTCTAAAATGTTCCACATGAGAAAGATAAGCAAACCTTAGCACATACGTTTCTGATACCCCTGATCATTAAATGCCAATTCAGGTGAGGCTAAACAAAAAATGTTATGTCCTTCCCAACGTTTCTGCAATCAGTTTCAAATATGGTTAGGTTTATGCATGTGTCCTCTTTTGTTACAATCATAACCAAAAAACTGTAAAATATCTCCTATAAGAATAATTTTGCTACAATAATTTAACTATTTCCCCTTTTCATTACCAAGGAAAAACATCTCCATACTGCATATTTCTTATAACGGGAGCAAATAGAAGATGTAAAATGGTTTTATAAAATGCTTGACCCACACAATGCTATGCGTGTTAAAGTGCTTAATATGTTGGTATATCATTTTTACAACAATTAAGATGGCATGTTCTAAAAGCCTCTTAAAAGGAAAATTAAAAATCAGTCAGATAAACTTAAAAACCACAGATATGTAAACCTCCCAAACATGTTATCAAGCAAACCATGTCACTTGATACTAAGTGATCTTGTATTCTACACATATATATTACATAAAGATCTACTCATATATGTATTTTCACTAACATAGTTCCTCTAGCAAGTTTGGGTTTTTTGATTTGTGCGTATTAAAACTTCAGAGAAAAATGGTTTCATACCATGTAGTTTTAACATTAAATTTTCTGTTGCATTCAGTCTTTAAACCTGGTATATATCACAAATGGTGCACATGGTGTCACTTGATATGCATCTGTAACCAGCCGAATGAGACAATTTCCAACCAAGATGTCTACATTGTAGCTTACCTTGGATTTTGTGGGATTATCTTTTACTCAGACAAAATTACATATTTAGTACATAAAATATACCTGAGAAAAAGCTGAGCACATCTTCTACAGTGCACGACCATGGTAATCCTTGAGCTCGAATGAGATAAACGTCATCCACTTCCCCTCCTAACTTGGATGGAGCCAATTCATACTCAGGGAGAGGTGGAAGTTCTTCCAGGTAGGTAGTTTTGGACTCCTTCCAAGAGAAATGAAGGACAACCTACTTAGAAAATGTTTATTTCTACAAGCTAACACTCTGGATGTAATTTTTAGGAGACAGTTACTATATCAGAGGCAAGAAGTAAACTTCACAAGTCTAACTCATCCTGTTTTGGCTTAAAATTGTACATCCCAAAGCAACAAGTAGGTATATTTTAACAGTTTGGCAGGACATAAATTTTATTCAGGACTTATTTTGAAATTTAACAGTCCCAAATTACACCTAATAATAATGCTTTAGTTAAAGCAGAACAAGAGGGGTCCCTTCAATCTGACAAACATGTGAGTGCCTCCTACTCACTGTGCCCCACATTAGGGCCTCATCTCAAAAAATCTACCACCTAGACTAAGACATGCATACAAGATACTTTAAATGTTATAATTATGATATAGAATATTATAAAAATTCAAAACAGCACTGACAGAAGAAAAAATGAAGACACAATGTGAGATGGGCCTTGAAGGAAGGATAGATTTCTGACAATATATAAAGGAAAGGACATTCCAGTTTGGGAGCGGAGGGGAGGAAGCAGTATGAACAAAATCCCATTTGCAAAATAGCAATAATTCCATTTGGCTGAACTGTAAGGTACAATAAGGAGCCAAGGAAGATGAGCTGGCAAGAGGAACTTGGTACCATATAGCAGAAAGACTTGAGTGTTAAGCTCAATGTATCTCCCTAACCTGGTAGGCAAAGGGGAATTAAAAGACATTTAGGAGTGGGTAAATCAACAAGACAGCAAGATACCTGGAAAGATTAATCTGTCAACTGGTATGTCAGACCAGCTGAATAAGGGAAAAATCATGAAAGCAATAGCAGTAGTATGAGGTAACAGGAGCCTGAAACATACCTAAAGAATTCTATTTTACAAAACTAAGCAAAAAATGGAATTTAATAAGCTGTAATCAAGCACAACCATAACAGGAAAGACAACTCAGGTTTTAAGACTTGTAGTCTACTGGGGTAAGGAAAGAGATTCTTTTATACCATCCCACCATTTACATGAGACTCACCTCTAATTTTAGAGTCAATGATAAATGTAAACCTCTAGCAAAGGTCAAATATATATTTAATAAGAATGCAACAATCAATACAATTAATGTGGGAAGACAACTCAGTATCGCACTCTGCTGGGCTAAAAAGTCTTCACTCCTTTGTATGTTCCCATCACTTTCATGAAGACTTACATATAATTTTAAGAAGTCAATGATAAGTGTACAGTGTACAACACCAGTAGAGGCTTAACAGATATTAAAGTCAATTTCACAGAAAAAATAATCAAGTAAAAAAAGTAGCCAGCTCACAAAGGCTATTAGAGATAGTTTAATAAAGGCAACATTGCCCCAATTTCCCAGAATTCCATAAGCACCGCAAGCTTTTACAGGAAAAGGCCCGCAGAAAGTATTGGGCCAGGATTCAAAGCAATTAGCTCAGCACTGGCAGACAGCAGCCATGCTGTTTATCCTCCCAGTTTCCTTAAGTTCAAGGAGAAGCACAAATTGAATTAAGATAAATTTGACCCAAAGAGTCAGGAACTGGGTAGTCAAAAAGTGCGGTGACATTTCCCAGATGTCATGTAACAAGCAGAAAGAAAGCGTCCTACAAAGGCACAAAATATTTGCAATCAGTTCTTTAATAAGTCTTTTGGGGAAAAAAATCTATAGACTCATTTCTGGATCCCGAAATCATGGCCTCAACCCTAGACGTCTCCTCCTTTTGACCCCCTCCCCCAATATCAGTCTCTAAACTGTTCTCCCCCATCCGCGGCGACCCATGATCCTAAAGGACCTTCAGCCAGAGAAAGTGGAGGTGCAGAGGTGACCTTCAGTAAACTGGGGCAGCCCGCTTTTCCGCATTGACACGACAGAGAAGGGAGCGCTGGGGACGAACCTCGTTCCCCAGGAACCCAGCCCACGCAAGCTGTGCGCGTGAACCTTGTCATCAGCGGGCCGCGAGGCGCGCCGAGGGCCGCCCAGGCCTAGTG
>NW_011888837.1:565858-569093 GCF_000151845.1 Pteropus vampyrus
TGACCCTCCCCCACTCTTTCCCTCGGTGGAAACTGAGGCCGGGAGGATGAGGCAACGGCCTTCCTGCTTTGGAGACAGCCCAGACCCGGAACGCCGGTCCACCGATGCCCGGTACTCTCCCTGCGGAACGCGTGACGCGAGGAGCAAAACGTCTGTTTCTGGAAGGAATTGTGATGCTCTGCTTATAAAAAGAGGTTTAGTAGCTCTCAAACTTGAGATATGTGAGGAAGTCCAACTTTCTTTTAGAATGAAACAAGTAGATACTTTTATGCTGATTATGTATGTATATAACAGAGATAAAGCCTCCCTTAATAAGTTAGTGTATTCACAAGTGGACAGTTAGAGGTTGGCAAAAGAAATGGTTGTGCAGTTTTCCTCCCGTGACCAGGACTATCAGATTATCAGGTAAAGAAGTAATGATAGTGAAAAATAGAAAAAGCTAAAGTTTAAAACTTTTTATTATGGAAATTATCAAAAGTATGATAGAGTTACAGAATTCAGAAAATGTAAACATTAAATGTAAACATTTCATGGTCCATAAATCTGAATAGGTTAGAAACTTAAATACGTAGAATGAAAAGCTTGCAAATCATAATCAGGCTTAACACCTAAGTATTAAAATGGAAGGTTTTTAAAGTATGCCTGACAATTTTATATTAGTTTCAGGTGTACTTCAGTGATTCAACATTTATATACCTACAATGGGATCACCATGAGAAAGTCTAGTACTGTGTCACCAAACAAAGTTAAAACATGGAAAGCTTTAATTTTTACTCAGAGGAGATCGGGAGAATATAAGAAAGAAGAGAAACTAACCTTGAAAAATTATTCATCGAACAAACATATTAAATGCTTTTGCGTTCTAGGCACTGTGCTATGTCCTGTGCATTCAAGGATATATAATAGGATTACAGACTAAATATCAAATAATGTTTAGACATATGTCTAGATTATATGTAGAGAGAATAGCAAGTTATGTAAATTAAAACTAATGACTATGGGACACTAGGTTTTAAAATTTGTGTTAATAAATATTTTAAACCCAAGTAACTGTAACTAGTGCTCTTTAGCACTAAATTTTTATTATGGAAATAAAAAGACTCTCTTGGACCAAAAAAAAAAAATACATTAAGAGACTTTTTGACTAGAGTGTGACAATGGAGATGAAAAAAAGAGGGAAGATTTGAGAGATTTTTTTTAGGAGGTAGAATCAACAGGATTGGAAGCTAGGTTAGAGAGGAGGATAGTGTGTTCTGTTACTGTTATTTGGAGTTGGAAGGGGTAGATGGGGATAAATTTTCATCCCTGGGAAAGTTTAGAAATATGTGTGTGTATGTATATATATATATATATATATATACATATATATATATATATATATATATATATTTGCTTCATACCCCATTTTATGTTTTTATGTTTGGGTGTTAGTATAAATGAAGCTGCTGGTTTGGATGAGATTGCTTAGACCAAGTTTAGACTGAGGAAAAAGGGCATAAAAATAAGTCTTGAGATACTACAACATTGAATGCCCTATAGAGGAAAATGGACTTGCAAGGAGAGAAAGAAGGAGCAGCAAGAGAGTTAAGAGCAAATGAAAGAAAGGCAACAGTGTTTCTGGAAGGAAAAAGGGAGTATTCAACAGTGTCAAGTCCTTACTAAGATCAGTATTACTCATCAAGTCAGATGAGAACAGGAAAAAATGTATTGGATTTAGTGATATGGGAAGGCTTCAGTACCCATACCTGTTTGGGGTAGTACTAGCAGAGCCTAGAATAAAGCAGAGGTAAGGAAATTAGGGTAGAAGTGCAAATAAAATAAGTTTGTTTTCATAGGTGAAAAAAAGGATAAGGCAGTAAAGGAAGTATAGTTAAAAGTGAGTTTTGTTTTGCTTCGTTTGGATTAAATTGGGTGATACTAGAGGATGTTGAAGTGATGCTGGGTAAAGATTCAGTTGATATTTAATTGAGTAACCAGGAGAAAATAGGCATAAAAGAGGATAGGATTCGAAGCTCAGGTACAGAGATTAGCTTTAAATAGAAGAGAGCTCCACCTTTTCTGTAATTAATTAATCAAAGTATATTATTCTAGTGTGCTCATTTAGCATTTATTACAGTACTGTATACAGAGTAGCACTGACAGGGGCTCGACCTACTTCTCTGACAATCATTTCTAAGGTAGGGCTAGTCAAAATTGGTAGAAAGAAACACTAGATTTGGGGGAGCAGAAAGAGAAGGAAGAAGGAAAATAACCATCTCCCTTCACTAGGAAAGAATGTTCAAAAGAAGCCTTCTTAGCTCCAAAGAGCACTCTCATGGAAGGGGATGATTGTTCTGATTACTAATAAATAAAGGAACTCATTTTATTGTCTGTGCCCCTCAGTTCTTAGAGGTGAACATACTTTACTTTTGATATGCAGTGAGGTGGAGTATATCTGAAAGGGTCCCACCCCAGCCTTCTTTGCATTTGAAAGAAACAAAAAAATCATGAACCATGGATGTCAATAAGCCTAGGGTGGCAAAAGGAAAAGGAATTGAAGTCAAGTACCATAAAGAAATGGTACCCATTTGTGTAACCTGTGATTAAGGTGCTATTCATCATCCAAGATTAAAGGAAGAAGTTTATTACATTGAATAAATACAAGAGAACTTCAACAATTGGAGCTACCAGTTACTCCCAAGGGAAGACAAAAGGGTGCATTTTATCACCACTATGACTGCTTCATTTATCTGACAAGAAAAACTGATCCACTGGAGCCACAAGGTCAAAGATTTGTTTGCTGCAGTGATGTGTTACTTAGGGTTAGCTTTATCAGTTGGCCTATATTCACTATTAACAAGTCCATGCTAACCTAATTTTATGTCTCTCTCATTGCATTTGGAAAACCCTTCTGTGAAGGAATGAAATGTATCTAATTATGATCAATCCATATCAGATCAACAAACCTCTAAATACTGTAGCTTCTTCACGTGTTAAAGTTAGCTTGTTAATATTAAAATAGATCTCTAGTAGCTGATTAGTTACTTAAATAAAATGTACTGTCAAGAAATAGCAATTTAAATAAAAATAAAAAGATTATTTAAAATTAATAGCCCATGTTCCCCCCATGACACATATTTTTAAATGGAAATATTAACTCAATTCCCGAGGGAGTTCTCAGAATGCAGTGTCAACACGATTATTATAAGGAATTGACTTACTCTGGAAAGATGAGGCAGTCACCAAACAATTCTCT
>NW_011888837.1:569143-575328 GCF_000151845.1 Pteropus vampyrus
TCACATTGAGAATATTTAGAAAGCGGAATGATGGGCTATGTCATCCTCTGGCCATATTTACAAAAATAAGGTGGTAGTAGTTTTTACCAGCCAGATACTGAGACATCTCATGAACTAGCTTTTCCTAGGAGGGCCAAAGCTAGTGTGCAATCAGAGACCAAGGCTCTGAGTATCAACCGACACACAAGATAGAAAATAACCCAGAAATTTTTAATAGGCATCATTATTAATAATCATCTCTTTAAAATATACGAACATAATGTTTTTCAAAAAATTCAAGCCACGCAAGATTATATACAAACATGCACATACGTGTGCATGCACATACATATTGCTTCCAGTGCACACGAAGAGTTTAGCTTGCCTCTAACCGCTGTCCTCTAGTCATCCAGTTCTCAAAGACAGAAGCTGTTACCAGTTTCTTGTGTATTCTTTCAGAGATGATCTGTGCAGTGTTTTATCATTTTTAAATTTGATAATTCCAATGTACTTGGGATTTTGACAAGTTTTCCACCTGCTATGAAAGAATATTCTGAAGCAAATGTGTTCCTAAATTAAGAGTAAAAGGAAAAAAGCACAACAGACAAATGAGATCCTGTGTCACAAGAAACAAAGGCTACTAGTGAGGGCGGAGGGAAGGCATGAAAGGAAAAGGTAAGTGTCTTATGATATTTGGAAGAATAATTTCCCCCCATTTAACAACATAGCTTAATTAGGAAAAATGTAAGAATCAGACACTGATAAAATCCACTGTGTGATTTTGGTCATTATCTCTGATTTGTTTTCCTAAATTATAAAAATAGAGATAATATTAACTACCATACCGCATAGAGTTGTGAGGTATCTGACACATAGAACCTAGTAAGTGGTGATTTACTATTTTCTTAGGCATTGTTTATAGGAAATGGTTTTATATTTTAATTGTTTCTTCCCTCCCCTCTGATTCTGCCTCTGTATTTTTTTAAATTGAAATATAATTGACATATAACCACCTCAATATTTATTTGTTAAAAATGTATTTAAGGATTTAAGGCAGCTTCCTCCCCAGGAAAATAAATTTTCCTTGGAAACAAATTCTATGGAATTAGGAAATATCACACTAAAGGTTAAGTTTCTAAGAGGCCTGTTAAAGCATATCCTAGCATATAGAGAAGATACAAAACCTAGTGGTCTAAAGGAAATCAGAGGAATGAGAATTCTCGCTGTAAAAAAGATCTTGGAAATATCTATTGTATGTTTAGCCTATTTTCCCCACTACATTTAAAACAAGCCACTGTATCACAATAAAATCTTTATATCTACTTATCTATAGGATACATATATATGAGCGTATGTATCACATATATGTGTATACCTCACACATGTAGATATGTAGACCTACACAGTCTTTTGCCCAAAATCAGTATTTAATAAATGTTTATTGAATTAAAATTAGACTTTTTATATATATGTGCGTAGGTTTAGAGTGTAATGCTGGTTTTATGAATAACACTTCTATTTGGCTAAGAACAAATGAAAAGCTAATGGTAAATTGGACATTGAATAGGAAAATTTTCTAATAAATATAGAAACATTTTCTAATAATCTTCATATGTATTTTTAATTTGACTACATTTGAAGGCTTCATTTATAACAATAGGGGTTGCTGGAAGTACACATATGGTACTTAATGTATATTTATAACAACAGTGGCTGCTGGAAGTACACATATGGTACCTAATTTATTTGAGGTCTCAAGCAAATATAACATCATTCGTAGGGTGGCATGGGAAATGATTTACCTCATATATAATTCTATTATGATCACTTGTACTTCATTTATACAAAATTAATTATTCTACCTACTACTGTAATCACGAATTAATCCTCAAGATTTTAAGGAGAAAAAGCTTAACAGTAATCCATGAGGCCTACTTTCTAGTTTTTTTTCTTCAAGTAAGAAAATGGCATAGTTGAAATCTAAGCTACTACAAGAACTATTCCTATAAAAACTCAAGAAAGTAATTACATTTTCGCCTCCCTGCCCCCAATGGAAGAGGTTCCATTCCATGCCACGTCTTACAACTTCATGGATGTCTCTCGGAACTTCCAGGCTTCCTCTCCATTAAGCATTTGTATGCATTTGTATCTCAAAAGCTTCCCCTCTCCCAAAATGGTCTGGTCCTTTGAGATATTACCCCACAGTTCTGTTTGTTTTTTTCACTCATTACAATTTCTGTTTTTTCACTCATTACAATTTCTTGAAAACTGACCATGAATCTACCTTATGTTAGATTCTATTTTAGTAAGATAGAAGTCATCTATTCTGAGATCTTTACTTTCAGAAATATCTATTAATCATTCTTTGTACTAGACACTGAGAAATATATAATGAAACTAATCTCCACTTTCAAGGCTCTCACAGTCTAGTAAGGAAAACGGATAAGAAAATCATCCATCATAACACACTGTAATTATTGCTATAAGGAGGTATATCAGGATACCATTGGACTTCAAAAGAAGAACACTTTCACACTCTTATAGATCAAAGATGATTTGAAGAGAGTTGACACCAAAGTTGGATCTTGAAGGAATCAATAAAGTTAGCAAAATGAAGAAGAGAATGCTGTCCTAGGCAGAGAGAACGGTTTTCAGGAAAACCCAGAGATGTAAGAGAGCCTAGAGAATTCAAGAAATTGCAACTGGTTTGTGGCAAGAATACTAACATAATGAGAAGTTTGAGAAGACTGATAGAAATCAGATCATTAAGCCTTATACATACATCGTAAAGATCGTAAGGAACTTGAACTTTATCTGGAAGATAGTTGGGTGCCCACAGAAGTAGGAAAGTGATATAAGCAGATTTACATTTAGAAATTGGACTCCGGCGTAGTTCGGAGGAAGAATTATAGGAAGACAAGAGATCTGTTATCCAGAGGTAGTTAGGGGCTAATGCAATAATTTACAGGAGAAAAGGGGAGTGCCTAGATCATGAGAGCAATTTCAAGAGCTATTTGGATTGCCTATGGAAATTATTACTATCCTGAAAGTATCCTCTATAAGCCTTATAGCAGCCCTGGGCAGGGACTGCCAGGTAAAGGTCAAACTGAGGGAGCTAACAGACATATATAAAAAGTAACAGACATATATAAAAAGACATATATAAAAAGTAAAAGCTTTGATCTTACTTGTCACAAACAGGAAATACCAGACTCCAAAATTTTGGGGGGCTATGTCAAAGGATCATAAAGTCTTTGAGAGAGAAGAAACTTTTAAGGTTATTGAGAGATTCTAATCCAATGTTTAAATTCCCTTTACAACATCCCTGCCAAGTGGGGATTTAGTCCATGTTAAATAACTCCAATGAGAACAATCCACTATTCCCTAAGAAAGACCTCAAACATTTCCTCTAATTAAAAAAAGAAAAAAACAGTCTACAGCCATGCCACCCTGAATGTGCCCCCTGAATGTGCCCAATCTCCTCTGATCTCAGAAACTAAGCAGAGTCAGACCTGCTTAGTACTTGGATGGGAGACCACCTTGGAATACCAGGTACTGTAGGCACCTGGTATTTTGTCTGTTTGTTTAAAAACAAACAAACAAACAAACAAACAAAAAAAACAGGAAGCTTTCTGGGACTTGCAAGTCAAGATTCCAGGTGCAATCCAGGTTTTTCATTGACCTCACTTGCACTCTTTTCCATACTGATGCATAATTTACATGTAGGGCTGACTTTATGGGAAGGTAATAAAAGGAAGCTATTCCTTAAGTAATGTCATTTGGGGGAGTGGGGGCAAGAAGCAAGCTTCTCTCCTTCCTTAAGGCTTCCACCCCAAGCTATGACAGAGTTTCAAATACCACCATTAGCATTTCTGAAGGAATGGCAAGCTAAACTAAGTCACACTAGGATGTTAATGATATCAGATAGATTTCATCCTGACTTTGGGGACCCTGGAAGTATAGAACCACCAGCAAAGGAAAGAGCACTAAAAGTGGAAAAGAGAAAACAACAATAAGGCAGGATGAACCAGAAGTACCCAGTGGTCTACAGACAGAAATGCTGGATTGATTGCATAAGACCTGGAATTTATTCCAAATACTACAATTCTACAACTCCTCCTTATACTACTTGGTCTCAATAGATTTGGAGTAGATTCCTGGGCAATTCAGATATGCAGCTAAATTTAGGAACTGTTAACTGTGAAGACACAACAACAACAAATCCAAGACAACATGACCCCCATCACACAAGAATATACAGAGTCAATGTCCCTAGTCTGCCTAGGGTCATCTTAGTTTGTTCACACGAAGCTCTTGTTCTAAATTCTCTAAGGTGAAAGTTATGGGGGCGAGTCAATGGCTCATTAGGTGCCTGGTGAAATGTGCCACTGACTTTTTAAAAGTTTCTAAGACTACTTCAACAACAGTAGACTTTCAATGAGCAGAACTATGTTGATGGGTACAGAATAATACATAACACTTTGCCTTTAAAACTTCTTTTGTCAGTTATAATATCTGTGTCTCAGAATGAGAGTTTTATGAATTTGTAACAAATATTAGGTCATTGGGACATTGGGACTCATAATAGGTTTCTGAAGTAAGAGGCAAGTTTTGGCTCTGATTTTTCTTTAGAAAATGGACAAGGGGGTAAAAATGCATTATTATAATTGTGCAGTGACAGAAATGTTCTCACATTATAGTTGAAGCATTCAGATTAAAGATATAAAAACAATAACATTTCTTTAGCAACTTACAGTTCACAAAACTCATTTGCATATTTGATTCTTCTAACAATTCTGTAATATAAGTAGGAGAAGTGCTTGGATATCAATTTTATAGATGAAGACAAGGCTCAAAGTTTGAGGAATTTTCTCAAGGTGTATAAGAGTATTATAAATTGTTTTTTTTTTTTTAACCCAGCTATGAAGCAGAATTTCTTACATTGTTTTCTGTTTTCTAATTCTAGTAAACTCAATATATTAATTCAGAAATTTTAACAATTTCTGCAAAGACTTGTTTAATTACTCCTGGACACATGTAGTAAAAGTTTGCTAGAGAATCACTTAGGGATAATAATGAAAGGAGCCACTCTTATTTTCACTCCCTTAATTCCCAGACTCGTGAGTCCTGACTATAGGAGAAAGAGCACCACCTATATTATTTTCTGAGAGCATATACTGCATCCTGGAAGATATTGCTTCAACTGCACATGGTATGCCATATGCCACTTAACTGGGCCATAAATGGCCATTCTAGTAAGCCAGTACCTTTAGAAAGAGGAGGGGCAGGGTAAGACTGGTCAATTCTACGAGCACAATCCCATTGCCTTATTAATTTCTACATGCAGCAGAAATGATGCTATGTGGATTATTGTGACAGTGGATAAGCCATTCCATAAATCCATGCATGGATGGTGGTTTGGCGTAAACTTTATGTGCAGAGAAAGAAAATACAGGAGGAGAATGTTTATTTCAGTGAGAATAAATGCTGCCCTCCCCTCACGAAGGAAGTGATTCGACGTAATAAACCTGCCCCCAGGTGGGTGACAGATCCCTCTCAGGGAATGGTTCTGTATAGGGGGCTCAGTTTTGGTTTACCCTAGCAACAAAATCACATCTGGAACAGTGGCTACAATTGGAATCCCTATCTAAGTTTATAATAATTCACTGTCATTCTCTAAGATTTGTCTTCTACAGGCCAAATTATTTGATTTGAATGGGGATGTGGTAGGAATCACCACGCCTGCATCTTTCAAGTCTTTGATGGTGGCACTAATTGCTGCACTCTTTCCAGGGATGTAGTATGCATTTTAATTTACTATATTCATAGGTAAATGTAGTTTTAGTGGCTTCCAGTTGGCCTTTTCTATCATAATAGTAAATTCCAGAAAATTACCATGAATCATTATTGTTATTTCATTTCCACCAGATAGATCCAAATTAGCCAATGATTCTATAGCATCACTCAAATTCTATTAGGTTAGTGAGTCTACCTTTTCAGTGTAAACTATATATTTCTTTAGTTGTAATTCCTCCCTGTATCTTATTAAAATGTTTACTCTATTTTTGAATTGTGTGTTAAAACAAATTATAAGTTCATTATTAAGATTATAAGGTATTGTCTTAGCCCAGTGGTCAATCTTAGCATCACTCTTAGTGGGACAATGAAATATAATGTGTTTGCTAATGTGACACAAGATGAAAAAT
>NW_011888837.1:575378-577747 GCF_000151845.1 Pteropus vampyrus
TAAGTAGGAGAAGTGCTTGGATATCAATTTTATAGATGAAGACAAGGCTCAAAGTTTGAGGAATTTTCTCAAGGTGTATAAGAGTATTATAAATTGTTTTTTTTTTTTTAACCCAGCTATGAAGCAGAATTTCTTACATTGTTTTCTGTTTTCTAATTCTAGTAAACTCAATATATTAATTCAGAAATTTTAACAATTTCTGCAAAGACTTGTTTAATTACTCCTGGACACATGTAGTAAAAGTTTGCTAGAGAATCACTTAGGGATAATAATGAAAGGAGCCACTCTTATTTTCACTCCCTTAATTCCCAGATTCGTGAGTCCTGACTATAGGAGAAAGAGCACCACCTATATTATTTTCTGAGAGCATATACTGCATCCTGGAAGATATTGCTTCAACTGCACATGGTATGCCATATGCCACTTAACTGGGCCATAAATGGCCATTCTAGTAAGCCAGTACCTTTAGAAAGAGGAGGGGCAGGGTAAGACTGGTCAATTCTACGAGCACAATCCCATTGCCTTATTAATTTCTACATGCAGCAGAAATGATGCTATGTGGATTATTGTGACAGTGGATAAGCCATTCCATAAATCCATGCATGGATGGTGGTTTGGCGTAAACTTTATGTGCAGAGAAAGAAAATACAGGAGGAGAATGTTTATTTCAGTGAGAATAAATGCTGCCCTCCCCTCACGAAGGAAGTGATTCGACGTAATAAACCTGCCCCCAGGTGGGTGACAGATCCCTCTCAGGGAATGGTTCTGTATAGGGGGCTCAGTTTTGGTTTACCCTAGCAACAAAATCACATCTGGAACAGTGGCTACAATTGGAATCCCTATCTAAGTTTATAATAATTCACTGTCATTCTCTAAGATTTGTCTTCTACAGGCCAAATTATTTGATTTGAATGGGGATGTGGTAGGAATCACCACGCCTGCATCTTTCAAGTCTTTGATGGTGGCACTAATTGCTGCACTCTTTCCAGGGATGTAGTATGCATTTTAATTTACTATATTCATAGGTAAATGTAGTTTTAGTGGCTTCCAGTTGGCCTTTTCTATCATAATAGTAAATTCCAGAAAATTACCATGAATCATTATTGTTATTTCATTTCCACCAGATAGATCCAAATTAGCCAATGATTCTATAGCATCACTCAAATTCTATTAGGTTAGTGAGTCTACCTTTTCAGTGTAAACTATATATTTCTTTAGTTGTAATTCCTCCCTGTATCTTATTAAAATGTTTACTCTATTTTTGAATTGTGTGTTAAAACAAATTATAAGTTCATTATTAAGATTATAAGGTATTGTCTTAGCCCAGTGGTCAATCTTAGCATCACTCTTAGTGGGACAATGAAATATAATGTGTTTGCTAATGTGACACAAGATGAAAAATACATCACTTGTATTCTAGCGAAAAATGTTTAACTTGAATCTATGTAAGCTTTTATATTGAACTTTCAATATACAAGAAATATAGTGGTAGAAGAACAAGCTAAATGACTTCACAAGGAAGCCATCTAACTATTCAGAATGCAGAACATTCTATGGAACAGTTAATCACTATAGCAAGTTAGTGTCATGAGGGGAAAAAGGTGACAGTTCCAGATATGAAGAGTGTGTCAAATACCCCTTCTGCACTCTTTCAAAGTCGCCTTTGGCCACCTGTTCTGGCCCAGACCAACATCTGTAGAGAGCAGCTCTGTATGAACGCCTACATCAGAACCATCTCATGTGGCTACCATCCTATACCACCTGGCCTTTGCTGGCGCTTCTCAGCTCTTGCCTCCTGCCCAGAGTTTTCCTCTGATGATGAGGCATGATATGCTTTAGCCTGTTGGGTGCCATGCATTTGTAACCCAGAAATAAGGGGAAGTAGTACTCCATGGGTCAAATCTTTGGCCAATAGGAGACAAGAACTTGCAGATAAATCCTCTTTGTTCCCCCGTGGGCTTTCCTGAAACACTTTTGTTCATGTAACCTCCCAGAAGATGGTCTCAGAGGAACAAGCAATCACTCTTGATAAAAATGGTGGTCGGTTTAGCAAGGCACTCTCAAATTCATCCTGTTTCCCTGCCTCACTTCTTTTTCCCTCACTCTTGCTTCCCTAGGATTGCACTTTCTTATAAAGTAGTAACATATACACTTCTGCTTCAGGCTCTGCTTTCTCACTAAGGCAAAGAGACATAAAGTACCTAACAACCAGATGCAATATATGGCCCTGATGTAGACATTCCAGCTTTAAAAAGATTTTGGGAAATAACTGGCAAAAAAAATGTATATAGGCTGGATTTTAGATGGTACTGAGGAATTAATTTTTAGATGTGATCATATTATACAGAAAATATTTTTTAGCACTATAT
>NW_011888837.1:577797-613276 GCF_000151845.1 Pteropus vampyrus
AGGCACTCTCAAATTCATCCTGTTTCCCTGCCTCACTTCTTTTTCCCTCACTCTTGCTTCCCTAGGATTGCACTTTCTTATAAAGTAGTAACATACACACTTCTGCTTCAGGCTCTGCTTTCTCACTAAGGCAAAGAGACATAAGGTACCTAACAACCAGATGCAATATATGGCCCTGATGTAGACATTCCAGCTTTAAAAAGATTTTGGGAAATAATTGGCAAAAAAAAAATGTATATAGGCTGGATTTTAGATGGTACTGAGGAATTAATTTTTAGATGTGATCATATTATACAGAAAATATTTTTTAGCACTATATACTGAGGTACTTAGAAGTAGAATGATATAGTTTAATTCACTTTAAAATACTTCTACTTGGAAAAAAATAAAGTGAATTAAGAGTGAAAAATTACAAGATGATTCTTTCTATATGGCTTTGTGAGGCTAGGCTAATGATATTAATCAGGGTCAAATTGTAATTAAAAAAACAGGAGGCCAATAATTGATGAAAAATAAATAAGATAATGCTCATTTTTATATATTTTACAGCTTTTCAGTTATATATTATAAGTCACAAATTAAGGGAAAATTTAGAAATTAAAGTTATTTTTCACATATATATACACACATATGTGTATTTATCTATCTATATATCTATATAAATATCATATTATCTGGAGCCCAGATAATTAAAGTGGCATACACAGTTATATCATAAATTTATAGAGAGGTAAGTGATTAAGTAATATTCATTTAGTTTTCCATAGGACCACACTTCCTTCTCTTGGACATAATACTATCAAAACTCTAAACAAAAACTAGAAAGAAAAAGGAACTAATCTAAACATACCACACTCATCTTTTCCCCTTTCACTTCTCACTTTCTCACCTTTTACTGCCAGTTGGTAAGGTCACAATTTTATTAATGTAAAATTGTGTACTTTACAGATATTTCAGCAGAAAGTGAGTTTAGATAATACAAAATGAGTAAGTCTTTTGTTTCCTTTTGGGGAAACTAATGTAAGCCAGTGAGCTGGAGTAAAGGTTTATTACTGCCTAAATCATGTCTGATTAGTGCTTAGTTACAAAATTTACATTTTTATCAGAATGAAAAGTAATAACCAGTTCAGAGTTCAAAGGAACAAGTACCTCAGCAATCTGTCTGAAGCTTATAAAGCATGAAAATGGGCACTTTTTTTTCCTTATTAGAATGCGTTTATTACTTCCTTATTCTTTCCCCCAAAGGAACACTGTTGTATAACTTTTGTTTATACAGAGACATGAAAATATAACTATGAGCACCCTCTTTTGGATTCAGAGTTTAGAGGCTTGCCTTGGAAATGAAGTTAGGTTGCTCTCCGTAAGCCTTAGTTTATTGGCCAACAGATAGCGCTTTATAGATGGAATTGATTTTTCTTTTTAATATTTGTATAGGCATCTTTTTAGACTTGGACACTTTCCGAATTTATAAAAACTAGAAGGAAAAAGAAAATAGGAAAGTATTTTTCTTTAAAGCACTACTTTAAGAACCTCGGCCACAAAGAAATAGGAAGCACTTCTACCTATTTAATTATAATGGCAGTTACTGTTTATTGTGTACTTATTCTCATAACAACCCTATGAGTTAAATATTGATCCCATTAGTTGCACTGGAAAACTAAGATGCAGTGAAATTAAGTGACATGACCCAAGCCCCATAGTTGGTAGAGTAGAGCAAGGACTTAAGCCAGATTTCTCACTCCAAAGCTTATTCTCTTCACACTATACTACATCCTAACACATGGGATTATGTTCTTTATTCATGAATGGCTCTGGTATTGCATGACATAACTTTATTCTTAAAAAGATTTAATAAGGAAGGTAATGAAAATAGTAAAAATTAAAATGTTTTCCAAGCACTTTCAAACTTTAACAAGAATTTTGAGTTTCATACATTTATAGTGTTTACCTCATCCATATTTTCATTCTTCAAGGTCAATTGAGGAGAGCGATAACAATTGTTGAGAACTTAATTCTAATGAGAATAATACCTATGCATAAGGTATGAAAATCTGCAGCTCCCTAAACAGATATCAGCAACTATTAGGTATTAACTTTTAAAACTTTGTAATATGAAAAAGCTAAAACATATGCAAAATGTTCGATAATTAACAACTTATGATCAATCTTGTTTCATTTTTCACATATTCCTACTTCTTCCCTCACCACCCATGACCAAATCATCTTAAAGCAAATTCCTAGATAATTTTATTAGTTGTAAGAGTGAATCTTTTCCAAATTAAAGAATTAGCAAGAATATCCCAATGCATATCATTGATTAAACAACACATTTTATGAAACCCAAGGTTTCAGCTTCAAGGTGTTCATAATTTTTTCCTATTTTCTCAAAGTCTGGAGGCTTATTTCTTGAGGAATGTCTTTCCTGGAGCTACTACAACAAATAACTCTGAGCAACAATTTTAACCACACCTCAATTTTCAGAGCAGTAACTGATAGTGGTTCTTTACTAATAACACTGTGAAGTTTTTGCTAGGCCACCTGTTGGACTGTTACAGCTAATCGTTACCAGTTTGTCTGAGTTCTGGCCAATAGAGGGTGAGCAGAAGTAATTTCTCTCATTACCAAGTCTTTTCCTTAAAGAAACTGGCATGCTTTCAACTTGTCCTTCTGGTTGGGATATGAAAGTGATGGTGGAAACAAGAGCACCAGATTGGACCCAGAGACAAAAGCTATATGTTAAAGATGGAATAGCTTCTTTACCAGCCCAGAAACACCTACCTCTGGACTAGGTGGAAGAGATATAAATGGCTCTTTTCTTTAGCCACTGTATTTTAGCTCTTTTTGTTACAACATGCGTAGATATAATTATAGATATAATTAACTAATATATCTATAAGATGTAAAGACTAAAACCAAATGATTAGTTTTTTAAAAAAAAATTTTATAAGCACTTTTAATGTTTACATAAGAAGACCCAAAATATCTAAGATCTTCAAGCACAGTGATTGTGCCTTATCATTTTTGTACTCCTAGAGATATACAAGTAGCTTAATACATACAATCAAGGATTGTTGGGCCTCCCTTAAATTTCTTTACCAACATCTTGTTAAGTCTTATAATGTGGACTAATCCCATGCTTATATCATTTCTTTCAAAAGAGAAACTAGTAGCCAGAGATGGCAGCAATGGCTTCCCTAAGATCATGTGCAAAAACAGAACTGAATTAGGAAAAAATGCCTGCTCCAGGTCTACTGCTGTTCCTTTACCACTGTTCTATAAACAGTCTTTGGCAATAAAACCAAAAATCACTCTCATCTGATAAAACAATAGAAAATATGCATGGCTACTCAATTCCAGTGCCTGACCTTACCTGGTTCTTCGTCATCTGACTGCTATGAGTCGATATTTTTAGAAACGTGAAATTTTCCATTTGAAATTTAGTTTCATTTGCCTAGACATGAATAAAAGATAGAGTTTGAGTTGCAGTAATATTGATACACTCCATCAATACAATACATGATTTTGTGAAAGCAATCTTGATATTAACTAAC
The DNA here is from genome assembly GCF_000151845.1 of Pteropus vampyrus. Classification (NCBI taxonomy): domain Eukaryota; kingdom Metazoa; phylum Chordata; class Mammalia; order Chiroptera; family Pteropodidae; genus Pteropus; species Pteropus vampyrus. The sequence continues at coordinate 581,349 of NW_011888837.1, forward strand.
AGTAATGCCATTCCATTTTTAAAATCAAGGTGGTATTTCTTTCAGGCAGCTAAATAGGAACTTACAGTTTCATATTTAATACTAGCTGTGGTCCTCATTTTTCATTGACTTACTAAGCTGTTTTAGAAAGTAAAATTGAGATCGATGTTTGGGAGGGCTAATCCTAAGTAGACAAAACTCAGTTGATTATTGCTTGAGTTACTTGTCAATTTTTCAACAGTAAAACTCACATATTGAGTAGATATTATTACAAAACACACTATTTAGCAAAAGAATTCTATTAAATATATTGAAAAGTAAATGACCTGTTTTTCTCTTTTCAGTGTACCATTTGATAAGACGACTAATTTTGTCAGAAAAGAGAAATTCCGTTTTTGTTTTGCTTATATTTTATTATTTATAATAAACAAAGTATATTGGGTAATTTTTAAAGCCAGCAACTATAAACCATATATTTTGTTTAAGACAACTATAATAATTCATGTTTGCTGGGCTAGGTCATGACAATAAACTGCTTTTTGCAGAAATAAACCACTTCTAAGATATAATATTTTTCCATATAATCAGAGCATTAATTATTAAGGAAACTTTGATTAATTTCTTTTAGTGTCTAAATATATGAAATAGCTGTTTTAACACTGAAATGGACTTTAAGAGCACAAAGCCACAGGTAAGAGAAACAGTTTAACATTATTTCATAATAAGCTGAGTATAGAGCCATAGCTTCTAATGCCATCCTAAAAAGTGGGCTAGTAGAGTGTCTTCGAAGAATTTCAACCCTGTTTTTTTTTTTTTTTTAAATTAATCTCAGAACTTACTAAATACTGTAAAATAGATAAGTAAGGAGTTTCCCTTTGTGGTCAATATGTCTGGGGGTAGGGATGGAAGCAGTTTCCACCCAACAGGTTCTTCCTCTAACAAGTGTTTCTGAAAATCTATTCCCCCCTATCCTATCTACCAGAATGAAATCTACATGAATCAGCACTGCTGTTCTTCTTCCAGCCAAAGGTTAAGAAGATACTGTATCATATGTGGAGTACTGGGGCTCATGAATAACAGTTGGCTGAAATTTTTCCCACTCCACTTCCATCATCTGTTGAGAAAATTTGGTTCACTTGAAATAGTAGTGTTTGAATACCAATTAGACATCCTTTGTTATCTGTGCTTATGTTTTAGACAAAACAAACAAACAAACAAACAAACAAAAACCATCAACAATCCAGCCATTTATCCATGAGGACAAAGTAAATGCTTTATTTTCATAGTGTAGAAAAGTGAATTAAAAATTGAATATCAGCTCTGATGGTATGAAGAAATAACCTAAATCAGCAAGAGACAAGTAAATTATACTTTGAGATCTGAGAATCAAAATGGGAGAATCATAACATAGTAGTAAAAATTTATCTTATTTTAGTAAAATCTTTCATTACAGCTTCTTAAAAATCCCCTTTAAAATCCCTCATGGTTCACCACTGCTAATCAGATCAAGTTTAGATTACCCAGGCTACAAAATAGATCTTGGTTTGGTTCCAGCCAGATCTGAATAGCTTCAATCCTTACTGATCTGTTCTATACACTTATGCTCCAGCAGCACATTAGAAGACTCTTCTTATAATTTTCTTCTTTTCACATTATAAAAGGAAAACACAGTCCATAAGAAAATGCTGAAAAGAAAAAAATTAAAATTATTTTTATAATCTTACCAGTTAACAAAATGGTTTTACTTTAAAAATTAAGATATGGAGTCACAAACCAAGGAATGTAGGCAGCCTCTAGAAGCTAGAAAATACAAGGAAATGGATTCTCCCCAAGAGGCTCCAGAAGGAACATAGCCCTGGTGACACCTTCACTTTAGTTCAGTGAGACCCATTTTGGACTTCTGACCTTCGGACTGTAAAACAATAAATGTGTGTTCCTTTAAGCCACCAGGTTTGTGGCAATTTGTGAGAGCAGGAATAAGAAACTAATATAATACCTTATGAAATTTAAAGTACAGTAGAAAAGCAAAATATATGCTTATTTTGAAATTTATTTCAGCACTAAAATCCAATAATTAAATTTGGCTTCATATTTTTTGTGGCCTCATATTTGCATATTTGGGAAGTCTCAGATTGCTATAGAAATTGTACAGGCAGTATTTTATCATGGTCTTGGATTATAAATTTAAAATAAAATCTAATTATATAATGAGGCTGCACATCAACAAATGTTACCTCAATGGAGATAGGAACCATATTTGATTTTAGTTACTACTATACAGAGTATTGGGTACCTGTTAAGTACTTAATAAATATGCTTAGAATGAACTGAAATCAGGTTCTTAAACATTCTTCTGAAAAAAACTACGTAATACCCATGCACAGGTAATTACTGTGCTCTTTTGATTAGTAGAGAGAAGTGGGCTTTTCTCTACTGCCAAAGATGTAGGTGCATCTAAGCTCTCTGGCCCTTTTTGTGATACACGCATACACAAGAATAAATGATAAAAAGAAAAAAAGTTGTACTACAGAAAAGAAATGCTTAATGAAAGAATAAATCCTTCAAAAGGGCAATTACAAACAAGTATTTTAGAGCTCAGCAGCTTTTCTAAAGCTGTGATCTTCTCTCCTTTGGCAAGGTATATCCATTTATCATTTCAGCCATTTAATGCTGTTGAAGCAGTTTTATAGTATAGACATGCAGTGGTAGGCTCACTGAGCAGACCAGCGTGTCACTCCTTCAGGTGGATGAGTGCTAGCACTGAAAAATGTATTATAGCTTCCAGATTATTGCCATTCCAATGCCTCGCTGACTACTCAGAGAATCTTATTTTCAAGTCAATTGCATGAGCTAACACAAATAAAGCTATGTGAGAAGAAGCATTTTTCTGGGACTCTTATTAAATAAAATATGATAAAGAATCAAGAAATAAACAGAAAAAAATATTTTCTCACAAAAGATGTTACAGAATCTATGGATACTCATTCATTTCCTCCTAATTTTAGATGTAGTGCCAATAAGTTACTTACCTGGTATCCAGCATAGATAAGTAGTGATTTAGCAGCAGCAAGATGGCACTGCACGCTAACAAGAAAATAGCACCAAAAAAAAAAAAAGAGCTATAAGAAGTCATAAAGCATGGGCATTAGGAGCCAGCAGGAGATCATAGCAAAATTATCTGTGTAGCATAATAATTGCCCTTTTGAAGCATTTGTTCTTTCATTGGGACACCGATTCCATTTCAATAAATCTGATTCAAATATCAGCTTTACCACGTACTGGTGATCTCAGTTTCCCTATTGATACAATGGAGATAACAATAGTACTTACCACATAGTGGAAAGTATCAAATTAGATAAAGCAAGTAAAAAACAAAAACATACAAAAAAACCCCCACTACTTGGACATAGTAAATGTTAGTTTTTCTTTTATTAATTTTATCATGATTATGACCATTTACAAGTCATGTAATCTTAGGAAAGTTACTCAATTTCTCTGAAACTCATTACCCCAGCTCACCACATATGGCTGTAACAAAAATCAACTAAGGAAATATAAGTAGAAGCTATTTTTAATCTGTCAAATATTAAATATATTTCTAAAGGAACCATTACTGTTGGGACAATCTGAACTGTGGCACTGCCCGGGTAACACTGGAGATTCTCAGTTCTTTTCACTGTGGCAGAGACGATTCCATCACAGTGAGATTTAGAAGTAAGATTTATTAAAAGTATATTTTAAAAGGAGATAGGCCACACTAAGGAAGGCTGTAGCCCTGTGGAATTAGAGAGGTGAAAAGACAACAGAGTATACTCTAAGGGAGGAACTGGTTTTCAGAGAAGAGGGCTGTAACAATTCAGAATTGAAAAGGTCTGTATTATATTAGGGCCGCAATGGATGCTTACAAAGGCATTCCTAAGTGATTGGCACGTGAGGTCATTTTGACAGACACTTGGCTGCTATATAGTCTTTGCCTAATACACATGTGCTGCCCCAGAATTCAGTCTGTTATAATTAGATTCATGAACTTCCTGGCATAAACATGGTATTATAATGAGGCTGAGGCTGTGGGCAGGTTAGGGTAGTACCTTCTGCGCAAGTGTCTGTGGCCAGACTAAACCAGCTATAGGTTTATGGCCCTCCAGTCCTTTGTCTGTCAGGATGTAGGAGTGATCGATTCTTTAACTACAAATGGGGTGTTCCTTGGGCGGTCTCTGGGCTATCTCTGGTCTGGGCTTCCATTCCTTTGTTCCCCTGTTGTTCACATCTGTCTACCTACCTACCAGAACAAATCATCCTATTCCCTTTTGTAACCTGAAAGAGCTATACTGAAATGGAACAAAAAAGTAAAAATAAAAATAAAAAAGGTGGTAGTAGTCATAATTATCTTAAATCAGCAAAACTGCATTTACCTAATTTTATTCAGTCAATAATATTTATTAAGGAGCCTTGATATGCTGTGTGCTGGACCAAGCCTTGTTGGTCTTATTCTCCTCTTCTCAGTCTGATATAGAATAGTTCAAATACTTCAAACACGAATACTATAATGGACTGTAGAAGTAGGAAAGGAAGTACTATGAGGCGATAAATCAGAGAAATTATAGTTGAATTAAGTGGGTATTAAAAGCCCAAAAGGTATTGCCACTCTTTATGGGGAAGAAAATATTCTAGATGGGTATGGAGGAGTAAAAAGGCATGGAATGTTTGGGAAACTATGAAAAATACAAGTATGTACTGGGGAGGAAGTGAACAAGAGAGAGGAAGGAAGGAAGGAAGGAAGGAAGGAAGGAAGGAAGGAAGGAAGGAAGGAAGGAAGGAAAGAAGGACGGACGGACGGAAGGAAGGAAGGAAAGAAGGAAGGAGAGGCCTTGTATGGCTTGTTAAGGGGTTTGACCGATATTTGGAGTTAGGTTTTTCTTTGTTGCCAGAAATAAAAAAAAAAAAGTATTATTAAACAGGAGGCTTAAGAAAGATATGGAAGCTACTTTAGGTCAAATATCACAAAGTACAATACCTGTTTTTTAATTAGAACAGACTAAGCTGGGAGGCCACCTCCACCTCTGTGGGATACTCTTGTAGGTTCTCTATAGATTGAAGTGTCCCTGGCCCAGTGTAATCACCTCCAGAGTCAGTGCCCTCTGCAGAAGGATCCAATTTCTTTCTTCTTCAGTTTCTATAGTAAAACATAGGGCACTGAGTCCTACTGAAACCATACACAATAGCAGATTCTCCTAAAATAGGAAAAGGGAAGTGAATAACGAACAGTAAAAAAAAAAAAAAAAAATACACACACCACAAAAACAATTTTGTAAGCAGCAGAAGCAACAACAAAACAACCACAAAAAACAATACAGGATTTTAAATAGGCAATGACAAGATCAGAGATTCACATGTTCAACAGAAGATGGTTATAAAATAACTTAAATGATGCAAAAGAGGACACATCAAAAATAATTCTCCTTCCTACCTCTGATCCTCAGGTTGCTATTTTTCCTCCTCAATGACATTTTTGCTATTTTCTTGCAATAATCAAGAACACATTTGTTTCTATGTATTTTATCATTTTGGTTACTAGGTAGATGGGTTATTGTTTTTTATATATTAATTTTATGCTCAACCACTACAACAATTTCTTTTATTGCTTATAATAGTTTTTCAGTTGATTCTCATTGGCTGATCAATTTGCCTGTAGTGGTAGGCAGAATAATGACCCTCTCCCCCATCCCGCAATGTATCCACATCTAATTCCTGGAACCTGTGACTATTGACAGAGACTCTCCTTGACCAATTTCAGTCAGGCTCCTCTGAGCCATCTTCTCAACTAGGCCTTGACCTTTAGGCTTCCATGTTCATCTTTGCATTGCCCAGTTTTAGCAAGAATCCTGCCAAGTCAGTGTAGCCAGAAACCACACCTTTGATGATATCTAATCACTCTTGATATGTGATAAAATTCCTCATCCCTCACTATTCCGTAGCCTGCCTTTAGCAAGAATTCTGTTAAGTCAGTTTAGCCAGAAATCCCCTTTTACACTTGATGTTTCCTTCTTTTTAGTAATTTTCCATCCACTGATCCCCACCCTGCTCCTTGGCTATATATCCCCACTTGTCCATGTTATATTTGGAACCAAGGTCTACACTGAGGTCTCTTTCCCGCTATTGCAATAGTCCTAAATAAAATCTGATTTTACCTCTTTAACACAGCTCTTTGGTATTATGTTGTTACTTTATGTGGCAAAAAGGATTTTGTAGATGTTACTAAGTTTATCCTGGATTACCTGGATGGGCCAATGTAATCATAAGGGTCCTTAAAAGGTGGAATAGAGAGGTAGAAGAGTAAGAGAATGAGATGTGATGACAGAAGGTTAAAGTGATACAAGGCCATAAGCCAAGGACTGTGAACAACCTGTAGAAGGTGGAAAAGGCCAGGAAATGCATTCTCCCCTACAGCCTCAAAAAGGAATGGAGCCCTAGTGATACCTTGATTTTAGCTCAGTGAAATCCCATTTTGGACTTCTGATCTCCAGAACCGTAAAATAATAAATTTGTGTGTTTTAATTCACTAAATTTGTGGTAATTTGTTATAGCAACATAGAAAATTAGTAACCTAGTCTTTCTCTACCCTCCTGTATTTTTAAAAAATAGACTACTATATATTTTTTGTATCTTTGCTTTTTTCTCTGATATCTATAAAGATCATTTACAATCATTTCATACGGATCTGCCTCATTTATTTAACAGATGCAGAATATTCTTTGTATGTACATTTTTCCCTATTTAAAAAAATTGTGCTGTGGTCCTTTTCTTGTTGACTTACAAAAGCTGTTTATAAAGTGAAGAAATAAACACTACATTTGTAATATGTTCTAAATATTTCCTTCAATTTGTCAATTAAAAAATTTTGTTATATTTTTTCATTATTGGCAATATTTTTTCATTTATCGAGTTTATCAATATCTGCTGTCAATATCCGCGTGGGTTTGAATTCTGGAGTTATGTCAAGTTTGGAAAGGCTTTCTCCCTGATGGAATTACAAAAATTTTTTTCGATGTTTTTTCTAGATTCAATTTTCATGTTTAGATCTTTGATTCACTTGGCATTTAATTTAGTATAACAAATTAAACTAGGGACTTCAAGATTTTTCAGATGGCTATCCAGTTGTCTCATCACCATTTCCTGAATAATCTATTTTTCTTGCACTGACTTTATATTTTTGTCTATATTTGTTATTTCTATTCTCTTCCATTGATCTAGCTTTCTTTTCAAGTTTTTAAACACTGTAGCTTTGTAATGTTTTAATATCTGGTAGGCAATTCCCCCCAAGATTACTCTTATTTTTTAGAATTTTCCTGGCTAAAGTTGTCCATTTCAGCTTTTCTGAAAAACCTACCTTTTTAAAAAAATTTCCATCCTATGAGTATTTTTTATTGAGTAGAAAATTGCATTAAATTTATAGTTTAATTAGGGAGCACTGATGTTTTCATACAAAAGCGGTATCTTTCCATTTATTTTAATTAACCTTTTGATTTGTGCAAGAACACACTGTGTAGTGTGAAATGGCATTCATTTAGGCTTTGAAAGACATTATTAATCATGGAGAATAAGAGCAATCTGGCCAGGGGCCTCTGACTTGGCATGGGTAAAAGGTTTAGTTGGGTTATTGGCTAAGTCAATCAGTGTTCCCATCCTGGCAATTTGAATGACAAATGTAGAAATTATTTGCCACTTGGGGGCAGGACAGAAGAAAGAAAGTAGAAATATTTATTGTAGTCAGGCTATATCAATGGAGAGCATATCAAAGTCCATGAATTCTGCTGCTGGGTATTGCAGAGCTGTCCTGAGTCTAGAATCATTCACCAGGTAAAAAAAAAAAACAAAAAAAAAACTACGAACCTCCCAAGAAAAGATATCTTACAATTACATATCAGTTTACAAAGTGCTGTTACTAATACTACTGTCTCATTTAATCTATCAACAACCCAGTAAACTAATGAAATTCAGAGAGTTTTTCAGGCATCTAATTGATAAAGCAACTAACTTACAAGGTTGGATAATCTGAGGCCAAACTTTCATTAAAGGCATTGGATAACTTAGAGACAAATTTCTTTCAATGTCTTCTGGACATGGTTGGATGTGAATATGAAGTCCCAACTGCTGTAGTCAATCCACCACTAAGCAGAGGATGAACCAGATGCACTGAGAAAGGCAAAGTCAAGGACATTGTAGAGAAATGGAGCTGGAGCCACTGAACTAACATCTACTTGACACCTTCCCGATTTCTGAACTTCATTTCTGTGAACCATTAAATTTCCCCATTGTTTCAACCCGTTAAGGGTGTAGTTTTCTGCTGTCTTTAGCTGAAAACATACTAACGGGTATAGGATCAATTACGTTTTTCTATGCATTTAAAAGGCAGAGAATAGGGCCTTGGGGGGAGAGAAGAGCACCCCTGATTGGGGAGGAGGGGAACAGAGAAGTCTGGACAAAAGATGTCGCCTAGTCAGTTCAAGATTATATGTGCAGAGAAGGCAGAAGAAGAAAAAAATAGGTCAAAGAAAAATAAAGGTGAATTTCATGTACTTATTTGCTCAGCCCTTTCTAAGTTGTTATAACTTACAAGAATTATAATGACTTTTAGCTTTGATAGGAAATTTAGAGTGCAGTCGTAAACCTGCATATAAAAATAGTCATTTCTGACTTAGAATTAAATTTCAAATAGCACTGTCTCAAAGCAGTGTTTCTGAAACTTCAGTTTTTCTCTATAACATGTTTTGATTTGTCATAGGTAAGTATGTTTTTTTACCTAATGTTTTCCTGTAAATCGATTATCCTCAACCAGGTTGATTTTCCACCAGGAGGACATCTGACAATGTCTGGAGATATTTTTGTTTGTTATAACTGGGTGTGACTGGAATCTAGTGGATAGAGGGTGGGGATACTGCTAAACATCCTACGATACGTAGCACAGCCTCCCACACAAGTATTATCTGGTCCACAACGTCAGCAGTGCCAAGGGTGAGAAACCCTGATTTAAATCAGCTCATTTTCTCTTAAACTTCAAATAACTAACATTTTTGAGCAGCAGTATATTTTAAATATTGTTCTATGTGCTCAACATGCAATAGCTCATTGAATTCACTCATCAACCTATGTGGCAGATACTACCATTAAGCCTATTTTAAAAGTGAGGAAAATGAAAGTTAACTCACCCAAGGTCATACAGCTAGTAGCTTAACCTGGATAGTATGATGCTCGAGATCCTGAGCTTAACCAACAGGCTCTACTTTATATCACTATTACAAATGAAAACCAGTATCACATGCCTTATGTAGCAGAAGAACACATAAAGTCAATAAGAGTAAAATGTTATTAAGATCTAGCTAGATATTGTTGCCTGCTGAAGTCTTAATCTAGAGCCTGTGCTCTCTCTAAAAAAGGTGTTAGAAAGGTGTTAAAAGACATACCAGCACCAAACCAAGACTTTCTCCTTGACATAATCAGAAGAAAGTGAATTTAAAAGGTAATAACTTTCCTAATATGTGATTCAATACTATATAATGCTATGTTTGTGTAGCACTTACCATCCCAACTCTTCCATAATATACAGCCCTAGGGTATTTTTATTCTACATGAATTAGATAGACCTGGGTTCAAATTCTGGACCCACTACTTACTACTGGTGTTATATTAGATGTGATTTAATATTCTCATCCGTATAACTGGCAAAACATCTGCCTCATAGGGTTGTGGTGAGAGGTATATGAGATATAAAGAGTCTTGCAAGATTACTGGCAGGAAATTACACAACATAAATCAATATTAGTTCCCCTTATTTCCCAAAGATTCTGTGGTCTCTTTCCAGCACTAGCTTAGATTCTCATGTTTTCATGGTTATACAAGCGCTCTAAGAGCCAAGGCAGGACAGACTGCCACAGTTGGTTCCACAGTATTGCAGGGAACAAAGAACTGCTTTCAGTCCTGTTCAGAGAATCACTGAGTCCTCCTGGTAGGAACTGGCCTTTTGAGCCATGCTGCGTAGCCACCTCCCCCACCCTCACGCCCCATGTGGTTTGTTGATGGTCCAGGGAAGATTTATGGAAATTGCAAGCTTAACAGCTCTGTGACAGGGACACTAATAGATGGTAGGTCCCTGGAGGTTGCAAGAGGGAGTAAAACGGCTGGAGAGGAGAGGAGCGCTTTGTTCCTAGGAAGAGTTGTGGGTCCATTTTAATTTCTTTACACACATGCACACCTGCTCCAATTTTAGGCCGGCCATTTGGCCATGCAGTCATTGAGTTTATTGCTAAAGGCTGTACTTTAAATATTCACAGAACCTCCTATAGGACTGGATTTGTGATTCTGTGATATCAACTAAAGCAGAGTTCAAATGAACATTGGAACTACTGTCTGTCTGGTGGTCAGAAGACTTTTTGTCTTTATGCTGTGATTCCAGAATCTTCCCTACTTGATTCCTGATATTTTTATTCTTTTAAAATATTCCTTTAAATAAGCTTGAGATTTCATGCCACAATTAGGGATAATTAAAATGTAACTACAACTGGAGAATTAACACATTGACTTAAATTCAGAATATCTCCTATTAGAATGTAAACTTCTTGGGGTCAGGGATTTTTGTCTATTTTGGATCTTATTATATTCCCAATGCTTACATGACTGACTAGCATATAGTTAGTGCTTAATAAATATTTGTTGAATGAATGAATGAGAGCTCATATTAAGGTATAAATGGTCATAGCAGTGAACATTTCCTTTGTCTATACATGCATTTTTTCCTGTCTCTGAGCTTTCTTTACACATGCTTCACTATCTTTCTGCAATGCCTTCTCTCTGTCTCTTACTCCTCCATCATCACTTCCTCACCTGGAGAAAGTCTAATAACCCTTTAAGACTTTTTTTTTTTTTTGGTAAAACTCTCTTTGACTCTTATCTTTCTTCTCAAATTAAGTGACAGTTTCACTAGCTGGGTTCCTATGGCCCTTTACATATAATCCTATTATGAGAAGAATAATATTGTGCTGTGATTATGTTTATATGTCAGTCTCTGTCACTGTCACTAGAAATGAGCTCCTTAAAGGTTATGATGTTGTATATTTCTTTTGTATCCTCGCCATTAGCATGACAACTTGTTTATGGTAGATCTTTAATAAATATTACTGACTGACAACTGACTGCTTGAATCTTGCAAGTGGTCCTTTATCCTGCAGGGCTCCAGAAAGTATCAGATCCCTTATGAGGAGCGCACTACAAGATCACTTCCTTTTAAAACTCTATTTTGATGGGCAGAAGACCTGGCTATTTCTCCAAAGAGGAAATACAGATGGCTACTAGACATATGAGAAGATGCTCAAGGTCACTAATCATCAGAGAAATGCAAAATAAAACCACAATGAGATATCATCTCACACTTTCAGAATGGCTATCATCAATAAATCAAAGAATAATAAGTGTTGGCGAGGATGCAGAGAAAAGGAAACACTCATGCACTGTTGGTGGGATTGCAAATTGGTACAGTCACTGTGAAAAACAGTGGAGGCTTCTTGAAAAATTAAAAATGGATATACGTTTCATGTCCTGGAAGCAACCGAAGTGTCCTACGATAGATGCTTGGCTAAAGAAGCTGTGGTACATATATACAATGGAATATTACTCAGCCTCAAGAAGAGATGAAATACAGCCATTTGCGACAACATGGATGGAACTCGAGATAATCATGCTAAACAAATAAGCCAGACAGAAAAAGTTGAAAATTACATGATATCACTTATATGTGGGATATAAACCTAAAAGCAACAAAGGAACAGGACAAATAAACAGAGACTCATGGACACGGACTATAGACTAGTGTTTACCAGAGGATAGGGGGTTGGGGAGGAAGGGGGAAGTAGATGGGGTAAAGGGGTCAAACATATGGTAGCTGAAGGAAAGTGGACTTTGGGTGGTAAATACACAATAGAATACATAGATGTTAAATTATAATGTACACCTGAAAATTATATAATTGCATTAACCAATATTACCCCAATAAATTTAATTTAAAAAATAGATATGCCTTTTGACCCAGCAATTGCACTTCTGGGTATTCAAAAAAAAAAAAAACCACCCCAAAACAATAATTCATAAAGATCTATGCATCCCTATGTTCGTGGCAGCATAATTTACAATAGCTGGGATATGGAAGCAACCTAAATGCCCATCAATAGACATGGTTCATATATATAATGGAATTTTACTCAGCCTTTAAAAAAATGAAATCCCATCATTTGCAACACATGGATGGGCCTAGAGTTACTATGCTAAGTGAAATAAGTCAGATAGAGAAAAATAAATACCATATGATTTCACTTATATGTGGAATTTAAGGAACAAAAAGAATAAACTAATCAAAAACAGAATCACACATATAGAGGACAATGTGGTGATGGCCAGAGAGGAGGGTGTTAGGGGGCTGGGAGAAAGGAGTGAAGGGTTAAATAAGTACAAATTAGTAGTTGATAGATGGTCACAGGGATGGGGGAGTAGAGCATAGGGAATGTAGTCAACAGTAATGTAATGGCTATGGGCAGAGCCAGAGGAGAGAAAGAGCAATCAGGGGGATCATTTCATAAACTATATAAATGTTTAACCAATGTACTGTATACTTGAAACTAATAATAAATTTTTTTTTAAAAAAAAGCTCTATTTTGGATAGGAAATTTTGCCCACTATGGTTTTATTTTATTAAATCCCTTTATCCTGTACTCAAATGTAATGATTGGTGTGGAAACACAGAGTACAGCCTATAAATAAGGGATCTGAAAATACTTGGTCAAATTTCAAGGTAAGATTGATTACCGTGGACTTCTCTACAGATGTTTCCCGGTTGCCCTCATGCCATACAGATCTTAAAGATGGTGATAGTTTGGGAGGGTTGGAATATTTTTCCTGAGGAAAAACAAATGGTTTGACTGTCTGAGACTAGAGTCCTGTTGGTGAAGCACAGGGGAATTACATTGTGTAAAGCTGTATCTCATGTCTCCAGCTATAAGAGGATTGTGGCCTGCTCAGGTTGCTAGGGTTGTAACTAAAACAACTATAGAAAACATGAGAGAGATGCCAAGAAGAGGGTGTGGTAATGAGCAAGAGCAAGAGAGAATAAATGGCCAAGACTAGGGACTGCCTAGGATCCCTGGAGTCCAGTGGTCATATAGGCAGGGGTTCAAGACCATATTGGCAGGTCTGACTTCACATTTCGTTATTTACATTGATGTAAACTCTGAAGTGCTCATACCTGATCCTTTTCATTCATCTATTCTACTTTAATTTACTCTAAGGGAATGGGGGTGGAGGAAGCTGCCTAAGTATCTAGGGCACAACCCAAGGGCTGTAGCTCTTGAGAACAGGCACTATTTAATTAAGCCAACTGTGAATTTGTGTGGGTGAAAGTAACAGCTGCTGATTCTTAGGATATTTTTAAGTGGCAGCCAGTTGGGATACTCTCTCTGTCTATATATGGTCTTTCACACAAAAGAACCTTGGTGGAGATAGGTGGGCTAAAAACATGAACGCCTTGAACCTACATCCTCATCTCTTGGTCTTTGACAGCACATCTGCAGCCTGTTCTCTGGGAAACTGAAGCAAGGTTAAAAGTTAAGCCGCTCATCTGACCTACTCCCTAGTGACTTCTCCATCCCCCACTCCCCAAACCCCACATTGTTGCTAGGTTTTTCTGAGATTAATGGAGAGACTTATCTGTTTGGTCCCCAAATACTTTCCAGCTGCTTAGTTACCACTCTGGTGCACGACATGCACTCTAGGCAAACAAACTTTTAAGAGCACAGCAGATTGAAGCAGCAAGGAAGCCTAGCAGATTAACCCCCTGAGCCCATATGCTATATGAAGCAAACCAAAACACAGCTGGTGGAATTAATTTTAGGCTTTCTGACGTTGGCAATGTCCTATCAAATCAAGAAAAACAGTTTTGAATAGGCTCAAAAAGGACTCGGCCTCCTTCTTTTTTCCATGCACCTGACTGGAAAAGTGACTAGATGGTTTAAATTTAATGGGAAAAACGATTAATTACAGATAGTCGTAAACTCAATAGAGTAACATTTATTCAACATTTATTAACCAAGTGCAAGGTCCTTGCAAGAAATATTTTTTGACTTTTGTCCTATGGACTAAGAGCCTCAAAATTATACTGTAAGTAGAACCTTCTGAAAAGTTCTAAAAAACTGCCTTTTCAAAAACAAAATCAGTATTTATATTGCAGTGCTTCAAAACACCAAAAATAGGCTGGCAATGACCAGCAGGGAAGTAGTTTTATTAAATTATGCTACTTATAAATATAACAGGAATTTAAATGCAAGGAGTAAATATATACTATGCTCTGAATGCACAAGATCCGATTCTCTGGCCACCAAAATAGTGAGGTCCCTGCAATGTACACTCAGACACAATATGGACCTGTCCTTCCTGATACAGATCCAATTTCTAATTTTGCTTTTGTTTGATTGCCTGTATTTTCCAGTGACCTCTAGGATTCATGATGGCAGGGATTATATCCTTGTTTTTTTTTTTTTTTTTTTCCTGCTTACAGAGGCTCATAGTAGATACTCTTTGAATGACTAAATGAATGACTTTCACCTCATGACCCCTTTAACTCAATCATTCTTTTGCACAAACCTCACCTTCAAAAGAAAAAACAGCTTGAAAGGAAGAGTATTGGATTAGGTTTGAGATCAGTGGAAGATTCCTTCTTCCATTTTAACATGTTAAATAAGCGCTATGTTTTTATGCTTTATGGCTTTCAGTGATAAATGAATGCATTGAGAGACACCAAGCTTCATGAACCAACCTCTCATGCTTCCAATATTTTCTATTATTTTAAAATAATATATCCTTGAGAAGCATTTATAACCATACATTGGTTTGTTTTTAATGCAGGAAAATATAGATTTTAAAATCTAAAGAGCATAGATAAGGGACAGGTTGAACGGCTAACTATGTTAAGTTGGGATTATGTCACATGCCAAAATTCATTTAGAATATATTCATTTTAATTTAGGTAATCCTAGGAAATGGGGAAGGTAAATGGACTTTATTGAATTAAGATTGTATTTACTAGCTACGTGTTCTTGAGCAAATTACAAACATAACCTTTCATCATTAGTTTCCTCATCTATAAAAGGAGAAAAATAACAGCTAATATCAACCTAATGAGGCAGTATAAGGGATAAATGAAATAGAGATAAAATAAATAAAAAGCTTAGCAGAGTGATTGGCCCATCAAAAATAGTCAATAAAGGGTAGCCAAAAAAAAAATAGTCCTATGCAATACATTACTTTGATGGAATAATTACATCAATCTAGATATTACATAACCAAAATACTTCTGCACAATAGAATGCATTTCATCAGGTTACTAAGGATTTGTTGCCCAGGTACACTTTTTCTAGTATTTATTGTTCACATATCTATTCTTTCAGAGTCAGATCACACTTCTGAATCAGACAAGAACAGCTACTCAAGAAATACTGAGGCCCAGATTTAGCCACGGGGTTTGAATTCAACATTTCTTCTCTCTAGCATTAATAGCATTTGCTTTAAGTTTAATAGGTATAAAAACACCTTTATATATAGGCAGAAAAAGCTAGCTAATGTGTAGGTAAGGGAAAAACTCTCTAGTCCAAAAAAATGACCTTCTATATCAGCAAATTTAAAATCCACATCATAAATGACATTTCTAGGCCTTTTCAAAAGGAAACATGCTATTTGTTTTTATTATGGAAAATTTCAAAACTAAACAAAAGTAGACAGCACAGTATAATGATCCTCATACACTCATCACCTGGCTTCAATAATTATCAACTCATGGCCAATCTTATTTCATCTGTACTCCTACTTCCCCCTTCCACATTATTCTGAAGCCAATCCCTGGCATATTATTTCATATGTAATTACTTCAGTTCATATTTCTAAAAAATAAGGGCTTTAAAAAAAACGACATCATCACCACAATTAATAATCAGTCTGTAGAACATTTGTTATTGTTCTTTCTCAGATTGCTTGTTTGAATCAGGATGCATATGGGTCCACGCATTACAACTGATTGATATCTCTTGTTTCTTTCAACCTCTAGGTTTCACCTTCAGTTCTATTTTTTCTTTGCAATTCATTTGTTGAAGAAATTGGGTCCTGTATAGTTTACCCACAGTTTGGATTTTGCCCATTGCATTCATGTGGTGTCATTTAACATATTCTCTACTATATTCTTCTGTTTCTTGTATTTCCTATAATTTAGTAAATTTGATCTAGAAGCTTAATCAGATTCAGGTTCTCTTTTGTTGGCAAGACTTTCTTCACAGGTGATGACACAGTCTTCCATTAGGATGCACATAAAATGTGACGGTCTCTTGTGATACTAGCAGCCATTGATGATCGATACCCAGACCCATCTATTAGGGGCTGCAAAAATGGAGATATTCTAATAATAATTCAATCATTCCTACTTCATTTTTTAAAAACTAAATTCTATAAGGAGAAAATTTCCCTTCTCTACTATTTAGAAACTTGGCTTTAATTGGTATTATTTTATCTGTGAAGGGAACATAATAATTAACACATTGAAAGTGATTAACTTATCTGATAAAAAAGTACGATGAATCATTTTCTTTAAGGTTGTAGAGGAAAAGAGAATATAAATACAACTGGAGGAGAAGAGGTAAATGGTAATCAGAAATCTAAGGTATCTGGGAAGAGATGTAAAGAAAGAAGAAACACAGATGTTTAAAGGTAGCACTTTGCTATGTCTATTCTTATCTGGCATAAAATTCCTGTTTGGAAGCCCATCTGTGGCTTCAAATACTGTTTATTTACTGAGAGCTCTTGCTTTAATACCTCTAGTTCAGATCTCTCCCTAGTCATTGCACAGTAGTCAAAACTCTACCTGACATCACTAATTCGATGTCTACAAAACATCTCAAAGTTAACATATAAGATGGAACTTTTAGTTTACCCCAGAATTGTGACTCATATCTTCCTTATTTCAATAAATGGCAGCACCATCTACCAGCTGCTAAAGCAAAAACAAAATCAAACCAAACAAACAGGAGTAATCTTTGACTCCTTCCTTTCCCCAACCCCCAAAATCAGTCACCAAGCACTGTTGGTTTACCTTAAAATTAATTTCTTTTTTATATTATTAACGACACTACGCTAAACCAAATCACAACTGTTGAGAAACAACTGGATTATTCTAATATCCTATCTTACCTTCTGATGTGTTGGCTCCCTCTAGTTCATTCTCCACAAGAAGAGAGTGATCTTTCTAAAAGTTAATCAGGGATCATGAGCTGATAATTGTTGAAGATGTGTGATGGAATCATTGTACTAATTTCTTCCCCTTTGTATATATTTGAAAATTTCCAAATTAAAAAAATAGAATGTTATTCAGATTATTTTATCTTCCCTCTTATTTTACTTTTCCGCTGAATTTTCAATGTTTTCAAAATAAAATTCAAATGTCTTGCATAGGCCTCTGAGCCCTAGTGTGCCCTGCCTACATGATACCTTATCTGATGTCACTCTTCTTGCTCACTCTGCCCAGGCCATAACCTGTCACCTCTAAGAGCGCTTTAAGCTCTTTCTTATCTTAGAGCATTTGTACTTGTTATTCTCTCGACCAGAAAATGCTCATCCTCTAGCACTCTGATAGCCTGGCTCCTTCTTTTCGTTCAGGTTTCATCAAAAAATATCACCTCCTTAGGCCTTTTTAAAGCACTTAATCTAAATTAGATCCTCTTCCTTCACCATTACTCCTTATCACATTATTCTGTTTATTTCATATCTTACCACAATTTATAAATATCATGTTTGCTTATATATATAAATATACTTATTTGTTATGACAAGAAAGTAACTCAAACGAATATGTAAAGATATTTGAGGGCATATACCCAGTTACATTCTATCTACTCATGGCATAATTCCAATATTTCTAATATAATTCCAATTTTTTAAATTGGTGGATAGAATACAAATTTTAAGAATTTTTCTTCATAAAAAAGATTTATAAAAATATAATTTTGATTAGGAGAGTAACTTCTTGAAATTTTAGAGAGTTGTATAAAATGTGAATTGGTGAAAGAGAAATTAGAATTAGAAATGTCTATTTGAATATACCTTTGCTTTGATTATAGATTTCTCAATGTTTTTGAAGTGCTAAATAATTTTAAGCGACAGTCATTGTTTGACTTAAATGACGAACCTCTGGAAATATATTCTGTATTATGAACATAACACCGCTGTAATTTTTAAGACCAATATATTTACATTTTATCAGCTATTAATTTTAGGAAGCTGTCTTAGTGGTACGATAAAAACTCATCAGGTATTTTTGCAGATTCTCTCCTCTTCCAATCGTTTTGATTCAGTGTCATAGGATTCATCTAAACTGTGTTAGACCGAAAGCAAGGCTACATAAGCCAGCCTACCAAATCAGGGAGCGGATGAGAACTGACTGCCAGTCATTTGAAGAATGCCCTTGGCATGACAGAATTTTAAAACAGGAAGATATCTTAGAGATCATGTAATAATCCAAAGCCCTTATTTCAAAGGGGGTGAAACTGCTGTTCTAATAGGTTAACTGACTTACTCTTTCCAAACATAATTTCCTAAGCTGGTAATTCAACTTTTACTTTCAGAAGACCCTTAAAGAATTACATAGTAAGTTAATACAATATCAAGTTCTGGAACACAGGGCTTTTGTATCATAAACCTATTATTTTTATTATTTTAAGATAAATCCTCCTTTGGCCTCCTTTCCTGCATCTCCGAGCCTTTAAGCCTTCTCAAATTATCCTAGTGACCTCTGCTGTTGTTATGATTGTGTCAAGATTTCAATATTTTCTTGTTTTTAAAAATGGTTTGATTTACCAAAACGTCAAACTAATAGTGAATAAATTCAATAGAATACATTTCACATTGGCACCTCCTTCAAGTCTGTTTAGCCTAAGGTGGGTTAATAGCTGCACATAAGTTTTGTTCAAGTCTTTGAAAAACTTGTGGATTTGATGGGTGTTGTGAGTAGAGATGATAGACATCTCTTATGTAAAATAAATGGGTACCGAAATGGATAATGCTGTGAAAGGATGATCATCAGAGGCAACGCTGATTAAGCATTTATGGGGCCCAAGTCCATGGTAACCATTAGGCACTCTGATGTACAAACCATTCTAGAATCTAGAAACGATTCAGTCTCCCTCACAGAGGAACTTGCATTTCACATAGTTAAGGGGCCCAGGGCAAGGCTTTATAATCCATTTAAGAATGCTCCACATACCTTGACTATGTCACCACAGCAGTTTTTCCAGCTGCTGATGACAGCCCAACTTGCCTGTTCAGACAGTGATGGACCCCGTCTCCTAGTTCAGGGTTTTAAACTATGACCATAAAACGACATGGACTTTGAAAACTCATTTAGATCCTTTCCTCTCTTCTGGCAGAACCACATCCAAACCATTCCAACCTCTCTCCAGTTTTTATGTACTGGCAGAGAGACTCCGTAATCTTTCATCATCCTTTGCTGGGCACTCACAATGGGCAGAATTCTGGTGGCAATTCCACCCCTCACTGCAGGACCCTGACATCCCGGAGTTGAAGCCCCACTTCCTTCCGGTCGGCTGGAGCGCTCTGGCGCATCCCACTAACCGGGTGGACAGGCCTCCACCCGCCCGGTAGCCCCTGCGAACCCGCGGGGCAAGGCCGGGTGCTGCAGAGGTGTTGAGAAAGTGAGGGGTCGGCAGCTGCAGGCCGAGGGGCGGAGTGGGCGTGTGTCGCTCTCGCGAGAGTTCGCGGGTGGGGGCTGCAGGGGGCTAGAGAGTAGGAGGCGAGGGGTGCAGCGTGGCGGCCTCTGCGGCTGTTCTCCGCGGGCAGGAGAGCGGCCTTTCCCCGCCTCCCTTTCCTTCCCCTCCCATTGAGTGATTCGAGCGGTGCGCTTCCCACTTCCGCCCCCTCTGCCTGCCTCTGGAACTAGAGACGCCGAACAAGTTGCGGCCGCCGAACAGCCGGCTCTCCCCTTCTTCTCCTCATCTTTGCTCTCTCCTGCCCTTTTTCTCCTTTCCTCTTCTCTGGCCGCCGTCGCAGCCGCTGTCGCCCCGAGGCCTCGCGACCGCCGAGCCCGCAGCCCACGCCGCGGCCGACATGAGCTTCTTGTTGTGAGTAGCCAGGCCCCGCGCGCGCGTCGGCTTTGTTCAGGCGACCTGGGCCGTGGGCCCCTGCCCGCCTGGCCCGCGTTCGCACACAGCAGGTCCCCGGGAACCTGCCCCGGCGCTCGCGTTGCCTGACCGCTGCCGCCTTCCCTCCCGCTTCCAGCACGCGTGGCATCCCCCCAGCACCCAAGGAGGCTCTTTTCCCCTGGACCCCAAGTCCCGACCCACCCCGGTGCCTGCGTCCGCATTTCTCCATTCCAACCTCTCCCTTCACTCTTTTGGGCGTTTGTTTGCACGCTCTGCATAGATACCTCCTACTCTCCGGCATGACCCATATCCGATGCGTACCCGGTCGCCTGTCTATGTCTCGCCTGCGAATTGCTTTTTTTCTGGCTCCCAAGCACAGAAGAAGAGCGTTGTACTTCCCCCCGTCACTCTAGGACCCTTTTAACTTCCCTGTTAGGTTTTAGGAGTGGGCAGTTGGGGTGACAAGTCCTGTGTATGTAACACAACGAGGCCTTTTACGGGTCAGGGTCCCCTGGTGACAGCCTAGGGTCTTGGAGTCTAGAGCAACTTTTTGCTCCCCTAAAGAATATGAACTTTCTCTTTTCACGCAACCACCAAATAGGGTCTGGTAGTGTGCCCCGGGTTGAGTAGATCCACTGGCGAGTTGTTTTTGCAAATCATTTGTAAATGCCAGCTTGACGTCACATTTTGTGCTGGTGGTTATTTCACTTTTCGTTTTTAACAGGCATGTTTAGGGGCGGAGAGGATATGGGCAGAAAGATGAGATGGCCAGATTGGGGTATAGAGGCAACAGACAATAAGCTTCAGGTCCTCTGAAAACAGGACCTTACACCCCGGAGAATTTGCCTTTTGAAGGCTTCCTTGTGATTCACCTATGTTTAATCTGTGATTAGGAAACTAATAAAAACACGGAGATGGAAACCCACCCCATACACTCCTTTACTGTTGTGGAGAAAATAGCATTTAAACATTATTTTCTGTTCTGATTCTCTTTCTTCCCCACCTCCCATAATTTTTAGTTATCACGTTATCACCAGAATCCTGAAAATTTAGCCTTTACTTTCACATGCTCATATCTAAAATATTAATCAAAACTGAGCGATGTTTAAGGTGTTTAAGCAAAACTGAGCGATCACAGAAGGCTAACGCAGGCAGGCAGACAGATTTGCTAATATTTCTAATATATACAGGGAACCTGGCTTCTGTCATCTGCCTAACACCTTTGAGCTTGTGAAATCTCTTTTTTAGGCTCATCCTAAAAGTTGATTTTGAGTTTTTCAGATAGACTGTGATATATGAGAGAACTGGGTGACTTCATGAAAGTCTTTGTTTCCTATTTTAGTTTGATTCAACATATCCAGACATCTCAGCTTGAAGCTTTTCATCTTAGCAGTTTACATTGCTGATGTTTGATTTGTTCAACAACTTAAAAGCTGTCTTTGAAATAGCAATGTAGATGATGTCCATGACTGCTGCTGATGGCCTGTGTCTCTTTGAACTCAGCTAAATTGGTTGAAGCAGGGAAGAACCATATTTGGCTGAAACTAAGAGATGGACAAGGTTTTGGTGGTATTTTCTGAATACAAATACAATAGTCCTATTTTTACATGGCTCGGTATTTAATAGTTACGGAAACGCAAGGGATAATTCATTTCTCCTGAAGCATATTTAGTTACCTAACAAAAATCTTGCCATAACTATTGTGTATAGCACAATAGAGGGTTTGTACAATTTGGGGCACACTTTTCAGTTAGGTCACATGTGGCAGTTAATATATTTTCAACATATTTAGCCTGTGTGCTTGACAATCCAAAAAGTTAGTTTAGCAATTTTTGGTTTTGGTTTTTGTTCACTTGTAGTTTAAATTCTGAAGTGAAGGAACAAAGTTTGGTTATTTCGTTTATTTGTTATTTGGTATAGTTTCCTGAATATTATTTCTGTACCAACAGGTAAGCAGAAAAAATAAGAGTTGCAATTGACGAGTTAGATAACAAATATTTTCCTCTAGTTCTTGGAAGCTTACTTGTAAAGCAACTAATATAAATGGATGGAACCGAGGAAATAATGGCAATGTGAGATTGGGTTATGAAGGTGATTACTTATAACTCTTGAGGACTTTAAGATAAAAGGAAAGAATTTTGGTTAAAAAACATCATTCATTATGCTAGGCACTGACGTAGGCACTGGGTATCATTTGTGAACAAAATGGATAAAAATTCATGCATTAGTGGAGCTTATGTTCTGGTAAGTGACCATAAACACCAAACATCAGTGAATTATATAGTATGGTAGGAGTTTTTAAATGTCATAGAACAAAGTAGAGTAGGGTGAAGAAGTTTTTGGATAGAGAGGCGAGATAGATTAGGTAATCCCCAGAGAGGGTCCAGATGATCTGCAGCAGTGATACCTTTGTGTAGTTTTTTTTTTAACAAATGCTCAGAATAAATTTGTACCGCATATGTGGATCTGACTGAGACAAAACTTTAGTTATGCTGCTGATTGGCCTATGTATCTTCAAATTAAGCTAAACTCCCAGATGGTACATCCTAGAATTTCTTAAGAACCTAATATAACTTTGTAGACTCAAATCATTAAACTCATCCTCAGTAACTTCTATGTGCAAGATGTGGGACTACAGAGATGTTAGATAGTTTATAAAGTCATCTGTAATAGATACAATGCAGTCATGGAGGTCTAAAAGGTATGGAGCAATTTGTTCTGTTTGGGATGGAGGAAGATTTCATGAAAGAAATGAGGGATATTTAATGGAAAGTATAACAAGAGTTCTCCAAAAGGGGAGGGGATAATGGGAGATTCCAGTCCGGGGAAACATCATGGAGGCATGAAATTGCCTGTGAATTCTCCATTTTCAATTTTGTCTAAGAGACTAAAATTTTGAAGCTAGATGTGATCTAGTACCATATCTTACTTATCTTTTTTGTGGCAAAATCACCAACTTCAAATTACTGGCCTAATTATTGGTCTGGGTAATAATTAGGGTAAGGCTAATTGGTTGGAACAGAGTTAAGGCTATTTGGTTGGAACAGAGTTAAGACAAATATAGTTAACTGTAAAATGGAAGTCTGTAGGAAAGGTGCTTTAGAGATGTGAATGAATATAAGCCACGTCTATTTCTGTATAGGAAGAAACAATGAGATAGGCTGAGAAAGGAAGGAAGAAAGGAAGAATTTATTGAGCATTATGCTAGATAACTTCCATTTATCTTTTCAAAAGAATAGCAATTTAAGAAAGGAGACCCAAGGTTTTCTCTGTGTTTATATGTGTCTTTCTCTGCTCTCTCTTCACTCCCTCCTCTTTCTCTCCCGTTCCCCTTCCCCGCATCTTTGTTTTCTGGCAAATGATTTAACTGTTTTTAATGCTTCAGCATCTTCACCTGTAAAAGAAGAGGATAATAATAAAATAGCTGTCTGAGTACTATTTGTCAGGCATTAAGTGCTTTAAATCATTAACTCAGTTCAGTAACTAGCAGGAAACCGCATTTTACAGATGAAGAAACTGGCAAAGGGGTTAAATAATTTGCCCAAAACTATGTAGCCAGTCATTGGTGTATCTGGGATTTGAATCCTGGCAGTCTAGATCCAGAGATCATGCTTCATACTGCCTTTTGTATAATTGATAAAATTAATAAAAAGGTGGTATTCAGATAGGTCTTGTTTTTTTAAGAGAATTCTTACGTTATTAGGTATTAATATCTCATACTGCTGGAACTGTTTTATGAGGGTCACCAAGAATATAATGGTGGAAGAGAAAATAGAAACCTTTAAATTTAAGTAATACTTTAAATTACTTTTTATTTCCATTATTATTGCAAAAGTAATACACATGTTGGAGAAATCATGAAATACTGGTAAGAAAAGGAAGAAAATAAAAATCACTCATAATCACACCTTTAGAGGTGACTGTTGTTTGTGTTTTGCAGTATAAATTCCTAACCTTTTCTGTCATGTTTTTGTTTGTATATCTTTAAAAATATATAAATGGATCTCTACTTTACATAGACCAAGTTTTTCATTTGTAAATTTTTCATGTCACTAGATATGCTTCTGCAACATCATTTTGAATGGCAGTTGATTAAATATAATCTTAACAGTTATCTGACAACCTGGTTTAATATGTTATTATTTGGGAGGGGGGGCAGGAGGAGGGAGAGAGTGAAAGTAAGTATTGTCATCTTTCCAGAATTATAGCTTTGGTAATTGCAGATACCTAGCTGGCTTTAGTTAATTTTTCCATGTGATATAGGATTGCTTTTGTTTTACTTTGCTGAGTACAAAGTAATTACTATGTGATTACTTTTATCATTGTTGACTTCTTTTTCCTTGATGTTGCAGAGTTTTTGTATTTTTGTAGTTTCTGATACATGAAAGCATACGTAGTACTTCTCTTCAATTGTATATTTAATTAGGAGTATTGAGGCAGAATAGCTATGTGTTACTCCTTGAAAAATATGAAAAAATGGTACCTGTTAGGAATGTTAAATTAAATTCTATAGAGAATTTGTTTTTAAATTTCCTTTTCTTCCCACAATTTCATTTTTTATTGAGATGTAATTGATATATTAGTTTTAGGTATGCAAATTTCATTTTTATTTTTTCTATCAATTAACTAAGGCCATCTTTTACAGCATATTTGATTATAAGTGTAGGTATGAAACCTGTTCATTTACAGAAGTGATTTTCAAACTTTTTCTAAACATTTTCAAATTTTTAGAAAGTTACAAAGAATAGCACAAAGAACTCATACATATTCCTTATCCAGAGACACCATTTAGTTTTATCAGTTGCTCTAATAATGTCATCCTCAGCAGAAAGATCCGATCATGAATTATGTGTTACATATAAACAGTTTTGTGTTTGCAGCCTTTTTCAAACTGAATTACTTTCTCAAATTTTCCTCGACTTGTAGGACCTTTACATTTTTGAGTATTACAAAGCCAGTCATTTTGTAGACTATCCCTCATTTTGAGTTTGTCTGATGTCTCCTTGTGGTTAGACCTGATTATGCATTTGAGGCAGAAATATCACAGAAGTGATGCGTGTTTTTCTTACAGCATCTTATTAGGTGAATATAATCTATGCATGTCACTATTGGAAGTGATCCTTTGATTAAAGTATCAAGATTCTCCAGTATAAAGTTCTTTTTTTCTCTTTGTAATTAATTTGTGGGGAGATATTTTGAGGTTATATAACCATCTCATTTCTCATTTCATTTTCATCCAGTAGTTTTAGTATTCATTAATATTTCTTGTCTAAATTATTACTATGATGGTTGCCAATATTCTAAATCAATCATTGCTTTTACATTTATTATTTGACATTTTTGCTGTATGGAAGAACTTACTCTTCCCATTTATTTATTTTTTTATATCAGTGTAGTCACATAGATTCCTATTTTATTTAATGAGATTATAATCTATACTATTATTATTTATTTTGGTGCTCATTGTCACAGTTTTGGCTAGTGGGAACCCTGTTCAGTCTGGCTTTTTTGTCCCTTTGACTTGTTCCTTTCTTTCTTTGAGCTCTCTCCTGCTTACAGATACAGCCAGATGTTCTAGGTTTGTCTTAATACTTCTCTGCCCCAGCCCTGGAACTGGATGCTTTTCTAAGTGCCTTGGTTCTATTCAGTGGTGAATAGTATTTGGAAACCAGAATCTAGGTGATAGGTGTGCTCATTATTACAGATGTATTTCTGTCTCTCATTGACAATGCTAGAAAATACATACCCACATATATCTGTCCATATATATTGATTGAGTTTACACCAGTAACTGCAATTCTGAGCCAATAACACAGGGGTCATTCTAACCTTCTCCCTTTACATATTTTTTTACTTCCTTCTTTGTCAGTGAGAGACCTGGCTCCTATTATCCTCAGTACACTTATTTGCTCAGTCCTCTGTATATTGCCATTCTCCTAACCCTGTCTGGCTACCTTCCTTGTGGCTCAAGAACAGCAACCATTACTGTTCTCCTGAGCATGTGTAGGCCCCTGCTTCAGCTATATTAAGGATAAAACAGCTTTTGATTCCACTGTGTGAGTGTGACAGTAATCTAATTTTTTCCCATGAGTCCTCTGTTTAGGATCAATACTTCAGAGATGTTGGGAGAATTAGAGATACTGAATGTAAAAGGCTTACCTCAATAAATTGTAATTATGTGCAGCAGTGATATCTAGTTCATGATCAGTATCTCAACAGTGTGATGATTGCTAGTAGCTGTTATTATTTTTTATAAACATTCATTATTTCTGATTACTTAAATCATAGGTAATTTCTGTGGGTTTATTATATGTATCAAAGCTACTTTGATTTTTCTGAGGCGTTTGAAGCAAAAAAAGAAGTTCGAAGGTAAGGTAATATTATTTGGGTGATAGTCTAACCTCATAGTTAAGTGGCCTTATTGTTATTATTATTTGTAATGAAAAGTTGAATTTTCTTTTATTGCTATTTTCTGCCTAAGTCCCTTTGTTGTTCTCAAATTGAAATTTGTTGAGATAGTACAGCAGTTGTAGTATTGGGTATTAGAAGAAATATGTTTTACATGTTTCTTTGTAGAAATAGATAATGGTATAACTTAAATATTTTCTTAGTATTCAGTGTAAACACAGAAGAATTAAGTAGAAGCAGTAGGGGTAAAAGTCTTTAATGGCAACTTTTCTGGTATCTTGGTGTTCAGATCATGTTCCAGACAGATGAGCTCCAGCCTGACCTTTGTGCTCTTTAGAGAATCCATTTGTTTGCTAGCCTTAGATTTAACTACTGAAATAGCTCTTTGTTTAAAAACTCCCTATGGGTATATTTTTACTCGCATATGCCTGATTCTATTCTCCCTAACCCTTCTTCACACTCTGCCAAATACTGGCTCTCTTATTTTTAACTCTTAGAAATTTCACTTTTGAGTCAGTGAACAACAAACTGATTTGTCAAAACTGAAGTCTCTTAACCGGAGCACAAGCATTGTTTTGAGGACTGAAACTTGTGTCTCCAGCCTCTTGTTAAGGACTTCTAAAGGGGTTTTATCAGTCAGAGTCTTCAACCCTTTAATCAATCCTTTGTCAACTGTGTCAGTTTTTAATTTAGGAAATAGCAAGTTATCAAGAATCAGAATATTTTTTTTCAAGTTTAATTAAAGCCAAACTATACCAAAAAGTATAATTCTAAGTGGCTTGATGTTTGGGAACCAAAATGTACTTCAGTTGAACTGTATTGATTTTTAGCTTTTGCTCAAGTGGGAACGTATTTGTAAGGTGTTGGGACTGTATTGTCTAGTGATAACTATGGGTTCTAGAGCTATGCTTTTTGTTTATGTCATTCAACGTTTAGAAAAAAATGCCACTGTCATTTTACATAGCACCATTGGGAAGAAAGGCTGCTCTTGGCCCTCTGGTGATAGAAGGCCAGCCCTAGGACTGAAGAGATCAATATCTGTACATAACTATAACGCTTTAGAAGTCTGCTTTAAGACCGGTGAAGTGTGGAGCTTCAGCATCACCAAGGAGCATGTTAGAAATGCAAGATTTCAGGCCCCAACTCTGAATTAGAATACATTTTAATAAGATCCCTAGGTGAATAGTACTTTCAAGTTTGAGAAGCTGTAGTTAATAGTAAATAGATGGATGCCTATATATTGAGTTAAATGATTCCAAATCAGGTAAAGAAGAAAAATCCTTAGAATTCAATATAACATCACCTCTATCTTTAAAGTCTTCTGTAAAGCCCTGACAAAGATTTTTTGATTGACCAAACTTTAGTCAGGCACTTGAACCTTCCCCAGACCCATCTTTGCACATTTTTGTAAAGTCTAGTTTTAGCAAGAAACCTGCTAAGTCAGTATAACCAGAACCCTCCTCCCCCACTCCCAATATCTGATAGCCGAATATCTGATCAGCTTCTTCTACCATCCCCCAGGTTATTGATGTCTTATCATCCTTGCCTGTTTTCAGCAAGACTCTTGTTAGGTCAGTTTAGCCTGAACCCCACTTCCCCCCAGTGTTTCCTCTTAGTAATTGTCTATCCACTCCCCCTCACCCCGGCTATAAATTCCCACTTGCCATGCTGTATTTGGAGTTGAAACCAGTCTTTCTCCTCCACACTGTAAAATCCCATAGCAGTGGTCCCTATACCTATCTCATTGCTCCTGAATAAATAGTCTGCCTTACCATCTTTAACATGTATCAGTGTTATTTTTTTCTTTAACAGCCCTTTTCTTAGCCTCTGTTTCCTTTGTCTATCGCAGGGAAAGGAACTTATTCCATTAGGTAAATATGAGAATTGAATGAGAGAATGTGTATGGAAGTTTTCGTGAACCAGAGTCCTGTACACTGTCATTATCCTTGTTCATGAAACTCTAAAGACCAGTGTATAAAGTCTTTCCACATTCCAAATTGCTGTCTCACAAATGCATGGTATTAATAATACAATAAATATTTATTGCTCATCTCCTGTGTATAAAATAAAGTGCTGGTGGTAGGAGGAGAAACATAGAGGTTTAGAAATAAATAGAAGGTGGGCTCTGTCCTCAGAATCTGAAAATTGGATACCAGCATGTTACATAGATAGATACACCTTAATTGCTTTTAACTCAGTTTTAAGTCCACTGGCTAGTGAAAGTTAAAGATTATTGATGTTGCATTGTATACAGACTTCCTTTAGGGTGTAAATGTGAAATAGATGCATTTCGTGCTTATAATATTTATAAGATATGTCTACTATGTTCATGTATTCAAAACGGCAGGAATTTTGCAGATGTGTGCTTCTGTATTTTTAGGCAAGGGCTATTCTGGATGGATTTGGGGGTCTGCCCTGCTTGATTTTGACATTGCTGCCACTATTGCTCCACTCCAGCATTGCATTTTTTGATAGGGAAAGCAAGTGGCTGGAATCCTTAAACCCACTTTCTTCTTGCAGTTCACTTGGGCTTTTCAGGTAGAGATTAGAATGGATCAGAAGTGTTTTCGCAAAACCTCAAGGGATAGAGAACTTCCATGATATGGTATTTGCTTACCACTCCAGCCTCATCTACACCTTCCTACCTTGTCCTCCCCTACAGAGCTCAGCCATTGTATTTGCATTTTCTTTCAACATGTATTTCTCTCACATCTGTCTGCCTTTGCAAAAGCTGTTCCTGTTATTCTGGCTGGACTGCCCTTCTCTTTTCTATTCCCATTTCTTTAGATCAGGAGCCAACTCTTTTTTCCTACCCTGTGTCCCCTTCCCAATTGGTTAAACACCATTTCATTGATCTCTGTAGTCCTTATTATAGCCCTTATCACTGGTCAATTTTCAGGCCTTACTTCCTCATCAGAGTGTGTGACCTCTTTGAAGATGCAGCATCCTCAAAACTATTTTAAAATCTCCACCATGTAGCATAGTGCCTAGTATATATTACATATTCAGTAACAAAAAATAAATTTTTTTTAAACATATCTGACATTTTCAAGTATTTTCACTGTGGTAGGTGGAGGTATGAGAGATTTCCCCTTCCAAAAATTTCTGGGGAAATATAAATGAGTGGCTTCTGTGCACAGAAAAGTTTAGATCACCTATTTATTGGATCTTTATCTCACAATTTTGTAGAGAACTTGTTGCCTTACTCTTTTTTTTAATGATTGGCATGTGCCAGGCACATATGTTTCTTACCTGTCAATGTAAATTGTGTTCCAGTAGCGCGAATGCCAGTGTCCATCTCCCTGCATCCCTACTGCCATTGTGCACTAAGAATAATAATCATGACAGCTTCTTGGGCTTTCTACATTAATACCAAATAAACAAGTTATAGTAAAAATTCTTCCAAAGAATTTTCATCCTCTGGCATAGTTAGGATACTTGCTTCCATTGCCATCAATCTATTTTCTCTTTTATTTTAAAAAGGGAAAATAATGTCTTTCATGTTAAAATTTTAAATAGAGCTCTTTGTTAATGATATTTGAAAATTAATGGTCATGAAAAGGAATGGTAGAATATAACTTAAAAACTTTCTGTCAATTTGTTTTATAGTTACAGTACTTAGTTTTTAAGTATTAATAACTTACTAGGAAAACATTACTAGTAGTAATGTTAACATTACTAGTAGTAATGTTAACATTACTAGTAATGTTAACATTACTAGTAGTAAAACATTACTTAGACTTTATACACTGGTCTTTAGAGTTTCATGAACAAGGATAATGACAGTGTACAGGACTCTGGTTCACGAAAATTTCCATACACATTCTCTCATTCAATTCTCATATTTACCTAATGGAATAAGTTCCTTTCCCTGCGATAGACAAAGGGAACAGAGGCTAAGAAAAGGGCTGTTAAAGAAAAAAATAACACTGATACATGTTAAAGATGGTAAGGCAGACTATTTATTCAGGAGCAATGAGATAGGTATAGGGACCACTGCTATGGGATTTTACAGTGTGGAGGAGAAAGACTGGTTTCAACTCCAAATACAGCATGGCAAGTGGGAATTTATAGCCGGGGTGAGGGGGAGTGGATAGACAATTCAGAACACTCATTTTAAATATTTTCCATATTTGTACCTGTGAGAAACTCTGCTAGCCTTAATTTGTTCTTTTTTTTAATGGCATTTCTGATACTTACATTTCACTTAGTTCATAAAGAAAAATAATACAAAGATGCAGTCAAACCTGGGAACCGGGGAGAAGAGGGGAGGATTTTTGCATTTAGTTTTATGCATTTTTTTCCCTCTTCTTTGATGTTTTTCACTCATTTGTGTTATTCTTTCTTAGTTGTACATGGCCACAGTTAAAGCCCATTCCAGGTTGGAGAGCATTGCTGAATCCTAGGAAATGTGAAATGATACTTTTGCAGTTGATTGTATTAGGATTAAAGAGGCTTTTTAAAAATAATAATAATAATAATAAATTTGTACCTTTCCTACAGCCATTCTTGTTAGCTTTCATTTAGAGGAATCACGATTGTCCTGTGCTTAGGTATCATAAGCTCATGCTTAGATTCAACCATTGACGAACTGAAAGATGGAAACCCTTGCTTCCAAACAGAAAGAGAGAATGAAACAAACTTGAATCAAAGAAATATGTTGTCTCAGTTCCTCTATAGAAGAAGTCAGTTGTTCCTGTGATCTGCAGTTGTCCCCTAAGAGAGTATGTCTAGAACCTGTGTCAGCCCCTGTAAGTCAGGCTCAAAGAGGTAGGACTTAGAATTTGGATGGTGGTAGTGCAAAACTTATGTAAGGCAAAATCATTGCACTTTCATGCCTCTTTTTCTTATTTATGAAAGAACAGTTTTATATTTAACAACATGGAGTCTTTCTAATGTTTGAGAAGATTTATAGTGACTGTGGAATTGGTAAGAATGAGATCAAATCTCTGGATAAATAATTTATATTTAGTAATTTTCAGAGTTGGAAAAGATTCCAGTCCTAACTCATTTTATTTTTAGATGAACCAGTTGAGACTCTTGGATCTTGTCATTTTCCAAGGCCACACTTGGTCAGTTATGTAAAATTCTAATGAGACTAATTTTGATTATACCAAGAATTCCAAATGTTTTATTATTTTAGTTGTATTTTTGGACAGTACATGATTGTCCACTCTTTTTACAGTTGATTATTAAGAATGTACAATGTGTAGATAAAACTTAGCTTATGTCTGTGGATGGGCCTTTGCTTCAAAGGATAAAGAGATGGTACAGATATATTTAACTGGTATCAATTACTGTGCACTGAGT
>NW_011888837.1:613571-625040 GCF_000151845.1 Pteropus vampyrus
TGAGGCAAATACAGCAGTAGAGAGGCTAAGTAAGTCAAGGTCTCTAAGTAGTGGAGGCCTGGTGTGATTCCAGGGCTATAGGACTCCAGTCAGCAGTCAGTATTTTCCCACTATACTGTGCTGCATGCAGCTTTTACATTTCATCTTGATTTGTATATAATTGATGCCTTTTGGTTTCCTCAGGGGCCATTGGTATATTAAATTGATTGACTGTGGCTAAGTTTCTAAGATGACAGTTTTTGAAACCATTTTCATAATAGAGCTAAGGATGATAACAATAGCAACCACCATCCATTAGGATGAGCTACTTGTATATATATTGGTGATTTTGGCTTATCTATGGTATAGTGTAAATATGCTGGGTCATAAATATATTGCACAGTATGCTCAGATTTTAAAGATAAAGGAGTTGATTAATATTTCTATAAATAATCCATTTTATTGCCGTGTTTTGATAAGCATTTAAATTGTTTTCTGATTAGGCTTTCAGACTTTTTTAAATTTGGTTTTTGTTTTTGTCAGTTTTATTCATGTACATGATTAAGAATCGAATAGTTCTATAAGGCTTATCATTAAAAAAAAAAAACCCTCGTTTCTTGTTTCTGGATGCAGCCACTTGAACTCTTTTTACTTGATTGTTTTGATTTTTAATTATCGCTAACTTGTTTATATCATTACTTATTAATTTTTTCATTTCTCACCATTAACTATTCTTATTATGGAAGAAGAGGCTATCACTCCTCTCTCCCCATACTACATATATACATACTTCATACTCCCCTTCCCCCATACTACACACACACACACACACCCACACACACATCAGGCCAGCTTCTCAATATAGTTAATACTGTATAGCACTGTTGATAGTTGAGCCAAGTGTACACTATATAGTTTTTTTTTCTTTCCTGAACAACTTTATGCTGTCTCTGGAAATATTTTATTTTCTATATACTCATTATTCTTTTATCTGCAAACACTCCTTCAGTTAACCTTCATATACAATTCAGATTCTTTCACGTAATCTTCTTTAATAGTTGTTTCTTAGAGCTTTCTGACCTACTCCAGTCTATATTGGTTGATGTTATTTTGTCTGGCTGCTTAGCTGTTATTTTTGGAATTTCCCTTCACCTTCATTCTGGAGATTCCCTTTGCATGGCTATTGGGTTGGATTTTCTGTTTCTTGGATCTCATGTCCTCTTTCTTGGTTTACTCCCTTGTTTTGGTGGGGCAGGTTCTCTAAACAATCCCTAGAAACACTATGTGGAATGTAAATATTTTGAGACCATATGTATCTATAAATATATTCTGTCTTCATACTTGATTGCTATTATGTCAGGATATAGAGTTCTAGGTTGTAAATAATTTCCCACAGAATTTTAATTTATATGTAGTTTAAGCTCCAGTTGTTGAGAAGTTCAAGTGCCTTTTTGATTCCTAATTCTTTGAATGAAATTTGTTTTTTTCACCCTTTGGACTTTATAGGGTATTCTCTTTGTATTGTTGTGGATTTTCATAATGGTGTCTTTTGGTATGGGTCTGTTTTCATCCACTGAGTTGGAGGTCTCTCAGTTTAAAAGGGCATTTTTAAATCTTGGAAAATTTCTTGATTTATTTCTTTGATAATGTATTTTCTTAATAAAATATTTTCTTGATTTTCTGTCATGTTTCTGGAATTCCTATTACTTGGATATTGGACCTTATATAGACTGGACATTGACTGGTCCTTGATTTTCTTTTTGTCCTTTCTCATAAGAGACTTTTTTTTTTGTTTTGCATTCTGAGAGCTTACTTAGGTTTTATTTTCTAGTCTTTCTATTATGTTTTTCATTTCTGCTACCATTTAAAAAAATTTCAAGAGTCCTGCTTAGTTTTTCTTTTTTTATATAGTGTCCTGTTCTTATTTCCTGAAGCAATATTTTTTACCTGTCACTGAGGACATTAATAATTTCTTGTGTGTGTGTGGGGGGGGGTAGCATTTTTATTCTTCTGCATAATTTATCTTCCAAGCTGCTTTTTTTTTTTTTCCTATCATGGTATTTCTTTCCATGTTAGGGGCTTCCCTCAAGTACTTGGTTAACCTTTTGCTTTCTGCTTCTGTTTACAAGTAGGGCAGCTAAAAAGCTAATTGTAATCTCTGTGAGCATATGTGTGGAGGGCATGTCAACTGTGGGTTTTGCTAAGGGGTGATATGATTAGGTTGTTTCCTTGAAGAACTAGAATAAATACCTTTCTAGATTTTTAAATGTGGTATGGTCATATTTGCCAGAAAAAGCTCTTCTGGTCTTTGCTTGGAGATTATTCTCTTGGCTTCAAGGTTTTTGGGATCCTTCTGGGGAGAAAAGGCTATTTTTCAAACTCATCTAATCTGCCAGTGTTAAGTATGGCACATCTGTCTGCACTTGTGCCTGTATCTCCCAATCCAGACATCCTGTCTGTTTTGCTCTCTTCATAGAATAAACCTTCACCTTCTAGTTTTTCCTCAGGATGGGGGCAATACAGAAACCCACTGTGCAGATTGCAGAGTGGGTTTGGGTGTGTAACTCCTCCTTAGACTGAGTCTTGTTCCATCTTCACTCCCACTTCCAGAGTATCCTACTTCTACTAATTCCTGAACCTTTTGTGGGATCTATGGTGTAAATTGGGTTGCTTTAGGATAGGTTTCCTTAGGTGTGTTAAATCCACTAATTATCTACTTTCTCATTTCCAAAATTTTGTTGTTGTCTCCTCTTTCATTCTCTTTGTCCTTGTGGGATTGTGATTTTTTAAAAATTCACTTCATTATCACTTTGAGTAGGAAGTGGAAGCTAATGTGTATTTTCAGCTCACCATCTTCAACCATCACTCTTCAAAATAGTCTTATTACAAGTACTAATTCATTTTATTGCCATGTTCTGTTGAGCATCCACAATTGTGTAGTGTCTCTGAGTGAAAGGAATTTATGTCACCACGTTTAACTACTTTTTTTTTGAGTTGTCTTTGTTACTGCAATGTATAAGTAGGTAGTCTAAAAGTTTTCTAACAGTACAATTTTAACTCATTTTTATAAGAAAACAGATTAATCTGTATTGGAGCTGAAATAAACTACTTATTTATTTGTTTGTTTGTTTATTTATTTATCAGTCGTCACTGGTATTCCAGATTATTCAGGTTATGCTTCTGAGGTATGCTCTAGAAAAATCTCATTTCAATCTTTACTATCCTTAACCTTAATTATTCATTGGTTAAGATTTATCTTCAAATCAAGAAGGATCTCTGTTTATTTTGTTAAAAATAAATCAATTAGCTGCATTTGAAATTAGATTTATAGGAGAAAATAATTAACTTTTATATTCAGATTTCTAATATCGTCCTCCAGTTCCAGTAAATAAAAGAAATAAAGGCTTTCCCCATTTCCCAGGACATTTTATCAGTTTTTATAGGTGTCATCGTGGGCTTCTTTATTTTCTTCAGAATATTAATTTAATTAATTGAATTTCTTTTAAATGCCATGGTTTTAAACTTTAATATAAATTATTCTACAAATATGATCACAGCTTTATGTTACAGTCGCTATTTAATAGAAAGGAATAAACCACAGACTGTAAACTATGGATTTTTTCATTAAATAAAAGACTGGTACTTATCCATATTGAATGTCTCTGCGGTTTTATACAAAAGAGTATATCTGTTAGGATTAGAAAATAAAGGTGGCGCTCATAGAAGATTTTAGAAAAGGAATGTTTTCATGATAGCCTGAGAAAGGAGCCAGATTAGGGCAGGTGTTCTTTATCTGGGTTTATGAACAGGTTTTAGCACCTCCTTGAATTCTGTATGCAATATATTATGACTTATATGTCTCTAGAGAGAAGGGTCATACTATCTTTCAGATTATCAAAGGTTCAGAATAGATTAAGAGCTAGAGGCAAAAAGGTCAGTAAGAAGAAATTATCGTATAAATGTTTAAGAACATCGTGAGAGTTGTTTCCATATTTTGTAACTCAGAGATAAATCTTAGTAGATTCACATTCATTGCTATATTTTCAATTTCATTTTATTGATGTATGATTTACAAACAATGAAATGCTCAGATCTTAAGTATATAGCTCAGTTAGTTTTGACAAATGTATAACTTGTATAAGCCACATTCCTTTCAAGACCCAGAACATTTTCATCACCCCAGAAGGCACTGTAACTTTTTAAGGTAAAACCAAAGGTCTTTGTGAGTCTTTGATATAAGAACATACTTCTACTTACTTCACATAATTCTAGAGATTCCATTAGCTAAATGATTAGCTTGGCTTTTTGAAGAGGAACAAATAGTCTACTGTTGCCCACTGTTTGTACTTGCTGCTAATTTTTACCCATTGAACAATACAGCTTTTTTTTAACTATACTGATCTATTTGGTGAGCAAAGCACTGGGATGACAGTACATCAACTTCTAGTTCATTAAAGAAATTAGGTAATGTCAGTTCTTATAGTTAATTCATTATCCACAGCAATGAATCAACATCTGATAGAAGAGAGTGAAAGACCTTTAATAAACTTTACCCTAAAGATAGTAGTTCAAAGAGTAGCAACTTTTAAAAATATCAAAAATTATCAATCAATTATTGTATTACAAAGTAGCTTCTGAAAAAACACCCACATGAATAAGATAGATAGTACCTGTTCCTAAATTGCACATGGTAGGAGAGAGACAGACAACACAATTCTCCTAGGTAAATACAGTAAATAGAAGTCTGTACAGAGTACAGCAGTACCTAGAAGAAGGCATGGTTAAATCTTTAGGGTATGGTCAAGAGCACTTTCTCTGAAGTGGTATCTAAATAGCTTTATGTGTGGATAATTCAGAAAATAAGTTATGTCAGGCTATAACTTCTGATTTTCCATTCGGCAGTATCTTTAATGAGCCTTCAAGTGGGTAGAGACTAATTCAGTTTTGGGAGGCCCTCTTTGAGAAAATGAGTAAAAAAATAAATTATGAGTACAAAATTAGGTAGCAAAGTAAATATTTAGAATGAGAAAAAAATCACAATTTACAAATTTGATAAAGCAGACAAAGTCAGCGATCATTACACAATATAGAAGAATAACATTTTTATTAGTTAACTGCCTGACGTCCCTTAATACATTTTTACTTACATTTTTTGGCTGCATACTTTTTGGCAACTTATGTCAACATTTGCAAAATAGAGTTACTCTTTTCTATAGGGAGAATAGAAAGATTTTCACTTTTTCCTCTTAAATGGCTGATCAAAATATGTTTATTATTATTGATAGCTTAGAAAAATTTCAGATTTACAACTTATTTTATTGGTAATGTCATGTAATATTTTAAGATTGTCAAATTACGGGAAATCTCTACTAAGTCTCTTTCATATCTGAAGTACAATGTTCTTAACATCTGTACCAATATCCTGTGGAGCTTGTATCTAGATGACTCTGGTCCTGAACATTAGTGTAAATGATACCAGATCAGGCAGTGCTTGGGTGGTAAGAATTTTCTTGTAAGTCATCCCTGTCTCTAGACTAGCAATAATCTAATAATACATGGAAGTGATTGTGAATTACATATACCTAGGAAACCTAAACTAAAATCTTCCCTACTCAACTTCCATTTAGCCAAATACCCAGAATACCACATTAACCGAGGAGGAAGTCTAAAGAGGGGAAGTCAGAGACAGCAGTCCTAACCAGTTGCAGGTAGCTTACTTTTGCAGTTTTTGTGAAAGTATATGACCATGAGAATACATTGTTAAGACTCCTTCTAGTGCCTTGGAAGGGACCTTGCCATTGAGGACCCCTAAAGTTTAAAATGTTAGGGTCATGATAAATCCAGTTCTACAGCCTTGTGCAGTAATTTTGTGGTTGGATAATGTCATTTGTTCAGTTGTCTTACAGAACTATTAGTTTAAACATAATATGTGTACTACTCTGCATGTGTAGTATGTGCTGTGCTACTTATATCTACTGTAACTGGGCCTCAGTA
This sequence comes from Pteropus vampyrus, assembly GCF_000151845.1. NCBI lineage: Eukaryota > Metazoa > Chordata > Mammalia > Chiroptera > Pteropodidae > Pteropus > Pteropus vampyrus. The sequence continues at coordinate 619,545 of NW_011888837.1, forward strand.
TAAGCTGAGAATATAAATTTATCAAATGTTGACATATTTGCTTTACCTCACCATTTTTGACCTGGAGTCCTTTATCAGTTTAGCACAACAAACATTTATTGAAGATTTGTTCAGACCTAGGTCTTCTGCTTGGTTCAGGAGATGCAATGATGACTTAGAAACAGTCTTGCCTGTGAGAGACTTAAGGTGCATTTAGAATAGAGACACATGATAGTGTCCTATGTGAATACAGAGAAGGTGTCCTTAACCCAGCTTAGGATATCAGATAAGTTTCCTGAGGAAAATGATTCCTAAATTAATTCTCTAGGGATGACTAGACATTCAGTGAAAAAAGGAAGTTAGTTAAAGGTGTATGAGGTAAAGAGGAGTAGTCTGCATCTGATTTTAACTCTGTGTTAGTCAGGCTTGCTTTATTATAAGAATTTAATTTCAAAGCATTTAGACTACAAAACCGCTATGTCACTGATTGCATTACATGCCTATTGTGTTGCTGCTTCATGTTTACAGACAAATAATGGACTATAGGAATCATAGGTGAATCTTTGCCCTAGTGTTGAGATCTGTATCTGATGTAAAGATTGTTCCATTATTGCCAAGGCTTCAGACGTGATCTTTTATTGTACCCTTTATAATGGGCTGTGGTTTTGAATTAAATGCCGAGGAAAATTCTGCTCTTTTACTTTCAAAAAAAAAAAAGAAAGAAAAAGAAAGGAATCCTATTAAAACAAAGAAGTGCATGTTAGTTTTTAAAGTATGGTTAAATTACTTTAAATTGTGGGAGGAAACTGCAACCTATTTAGTTATTAAAAATATAAAAGCTACCTCTTTTCTTTCTCTCCTTTTCCATAATGGGAGGAGTAGGCTTGCTTAGAATTGCTGAGATGTCTTCTTTGACCTGCTTTTTAGTTAAGGTTTAAGTAGGACAGGACCTAAGATTGAAAATGAAATTTTGGTGTCAGGGCTAGGAAATATTTCCAGTTCATCTGTTACTTCTCATGCTGCAGTTAAATTCTTTTAGATTTGTTGCACCAAATAAAGATGATGGATTAATTCCTTCCTTTAATATTGAGAATAACTGTTCCTTGCAATTAGAACAAGAATTTTCTTCTCTTTCAATATTGTTACTTAAGATAGTAAACACTTATTAGGTATCTGTCATGTTCCAGGTTCTGTGTTAGGTACTAGGATGACCAAAACACGATCCATATTCTTGAGTAACTTACAATTTAGTGAGAGAGAGAGAAAATGTAAACAAATAAGCATGAGAAGGTAATGTTTTAAGCTGACCCTTTTATGGATTAGTAGAATTGTGGCAGGAGGATTGCTGTGGTCTTAATGTTTTCTCCCAAATCTATGTTGAAATCCTAATGCCCAATGTAATGGTATTAGGAGGTGGGGCCTTTGGGAAGTGGTTGGGTGATAAGGGCTCTGCCCTCATGATTGGAGTTAGTGTCCTTATTAAAAAAAATCCCACAGAGTTTCATAGCCCCTTCCATCATATGAGGATGTAGTGAGAAGTGGGCAGTCGGCAGCCTGGAAGGAGACCCAATAATGCTGATACCCTGATCTTGGACTTCTAGCTCCCCAACCTGTGAGAAATAAATTTCTGTTGTTTATAAGCCACCCAGTGTGTGATATTTTTGTTATAGCAGCCTAAATGGACTTACGACGGGAGTAAAGTGAGGCCTGGTATTTTATTTGTACTCATATGTATGTATGTAAAAGTGCACATATATATAGTCATTCATTCATTGAACATTTTTAAGCTATTGTTTCATATATTGCAAGTTTGTTGTGTGACAGCTACCTCAGAACTAAAGTGCTTTAAATGTATTCGTTTAATTGTCATAATTGTCCTGCAAAATTGGTGATATCTCTAATTTTTCAGTTGTAAGCTTAGAGAAGTTATATAATTTGTCCAGGATTTCATAGCTAGTAAGTTACAAAGACGGAATCTGAAACTGGGTCTTTACAACAAATCCTGTACCCTTTACTGTATGCCAGCCATCATATTAGGCAGTGGAATTACAGAACTGAAAAGGATACAGCCTCTTATTTTAAAGTGATATCTAAAAGAGAACAAACACATAAGTAAAATGTTAACAGGTGCTTTAAACTACAATGAGACATGAGAGGATGGAGTTTTTCATGGAAGGTTAGGAAAATTTTTTGTTATGAAAGAAATAAGATTTAAACTCCCTAGATATTTCTTGGTTGAAATACCAGTATATTTGAAATTATTGCCAATTTAATTGTTAAGCTCATGCTCATTCTGAGCTCAGCATGTGCAAGTTTTGGTTTTCTTTTTTTAATAGTCCACACATTGTATAGGATTCTGAAATGGAATTACTGCTATCGCATAGAAATCACCTAGACGTTCAACTCTAGGCACTTCCTAAAATCTCCTGTGGCTTCAGTACCTAGTTACTGACTGGAATAATGAATTTAGTGCTAGACAAAGGGAACTGCAGCCTACATATGACTCAAAAGCTCCGAGGATGATTGGAGGTGAGTGATTAAACTTTAGTGTCTTCATCTATAGCCGAGGTAATGCCTCAGATAACTTCACAGATGTAGAAACTAATTGGCCTTTATGTGTGAAGTACTTCCTAAGTATTTCCTAAGGATTAGATTATAAAATGTTATGAGGCATTAAAGAAGTAGTGAATTGACTAAATCTATATGTTGACCCTCCCTGTTCTTGTTTGAAGTCACTGAGTCACACTTTATAAAGTTGAGGTGTTATGAACATACTATAAATTGAAAGGCAACCCATTTAGCAATTTAATGTGTTAGAGCAGTATTCTCTGATATGTGTTAAAGAGCAGGATGTTAAAATGTGGAGGAAAAGTTTCCACAACTAAAGATGTTTTGGAAACCCTGAGCTAAGCCATAAACAATTTTCTTTACTATAGGACTTCTCATAGCTTATGAAATACTCACTTTAATAATATACTAGTACACCCTTTGGCACAGTGCTAACCAGTGAGGATGCTAAATTAGTTACTTTCAGCCTGATCTTTCCTCTGAGCCTGAGACTTGTGTATACAACTGCCTACCTAAGATATCCATTTGGATATCTGTTAGGTATCTCAATTTAATATATTCAAAACCAAACTCCCCAAACCTATCTCAGTAAAGGGCCCGTTTTCTACCTACTTGAGACTAAAAACCTAGGAGTTGTCCCCGATTCTGTCTTCTTCACCACTCTCCACAAATCATGAAATTCAGTAGCGAGCCCTGCTGATACTACCTACAAAAAAATATTGGATTCTGTCTTCACTACTCCAAGCTATCATTCTCTTTTCTCTGTAGTAGTTTCCTGACTGGCTTCTCTGCTTCTCATTTGCCATCCACCCAGTCTATTCTCTGCATGGCAACTAGACTTATCTTTTTAAAAAATATTAAATCATGTTACTACTTTTGGTTTTTAAAAAGATTTTCAATGGCTTCTCATTTATACTATGATAATCTCAGTTCCATACTTTGGCCTCTTAAATCTTAGCTAGTGTGGTTTTACCAGCCTTTCTGATTTCTTCTTATACCCTATTCACAGCTATCTTTTTACCCCTACTCCTACAAAACTCGCTTTAATACTAGATTATCCTATAAATCTGGAATGTTCTTCTCTAGATCTTCATATAGCTTGCTACTTCTTGGCTTTCTAGCCTTGGGTAGGATTTCTCTACCTAATCTTAATGCTTTGTCACATCACATTATTTGTCACATCATTCTGTTATTTTCATCATAGCACTTAGCACTCAATAGTTTTTATTGGTTTATTTTCTCTTTTGCCTCCTCTCTCCACCATGAGAGTAGGGATCTTATCTCTCTTTTTCAGTGCTGTGAACTGACCAGGACTTAGAACAGTGCTACTTAGAACATAGTAGGTGGTCAGAATCTGCTAGTTAGATGAATGAATGCAGGGGTGAATAAATGGATGAAACAAACTGACTTATTGAGGTGGTAAGGAGCATTATTGTGAAGCTATTATTTTAATAGTAAAGTTTTATCCTTAAATTTTTTTAAAAATTGAGCTATTATTTACATACCATAAAATTCATTCATTAAAGTATACGATTCAGCAGATTTTAGTGTAGTTACAAAGTTGTGTAACCATCATGACTATCTAATTCCAGAACATTTTTATCACCCGCAGAAGAAATCTCTTATCATTAGTAGTCACTCTTCATTTCTCCTCCAGGCCCTGGCAATCACTATTCTACATTCCTGTCTCTATGGATATGCCTTTTCTGGACATTTCATATAAATGGAATCATACAATATGTGACTGATTTAGATATATATCTATATAAGGAAATACTGTTCAGTTTGTAAATAGAATACAGTAGATGTACTTTTACCTTATTATATAACGATCTCCTGGATATATTAACTGAAAAACATTATTTATTATACATAGTATGCAACAATTGTGTAAAAACAAATAGGCATAAGCATTTTTATGCTTGTATAGACTTAGACTCTCTGGAAGGATACACAAGATATTTCTGAGATTCTTCTGATACACAGTTCTCCTGAGATGGATGGGAGGGCAACATACTTTCTGTTATTAAAAATGTTTTTGAATATTTGCAATCAGATATCTTAAAATGCCATGTGAATTATGTGCATTTGGCCATATATTGATGCTATAAAAGTTTTTACTCATTGATGGTGACTTTGGTGTACCGGCTTTGGTACTGGAGGATTCTGTAAGTTGGTCTTTAGATCTAGGAATAAGGAGCAGTATTGAACACCCTTCCAGGGTAGGGTGGAGAGTGGTAGGAGTTTCAGGTAGCAATTGAAGAAAAAGCTGAATATGATTTTAAAAAACAATATTAAAACATATAGAGTATTGAAATGGTTAGGTTATTCTGCCTAAATAAAGTAGAAGGGCTAGAGAAGGAAAATTAGATGGAGAACTTGAAAGCATTTTGGAAGTATGAATGTACATGGAAATGAGAAACAGAAGAGATTTGACAATCCGCAGGGAACTAAAGCTATTTTATATAAACATTATCTCATCTCTAAATTATACCCTTTTGTAAAAGTTATTTTCCAGACTTTTGAAAAACAAAATAAAGAAAGTGAGGCCCAGATGAGAATTTGTGGTTTCCCATGTAACATAAGAAGAAAATAGCAAAATGAAGAATAGAACCAGAACGTTGTTTTCTTGATTTGCAGTCAAGCCTTACAATTATTGAGATCACTTGAACCTTGATATGGGTATAGCACCACAAAACAAAACAAACATTTTTTTAAAAATTCTGTTTTGTACTTAATATGTAATAGCATTTGTTTCCAAAGTAAGGTTTTATTTTTCTGCATCCAGTCTTAGGAGATGAAAGGATGGGAATGGACATTGAAAGAAAGCTTTGGACATTGCACTACCATTTGTTTTATTACTCTGAGTCATTCTGGTTCAGGAAAAGGAAAGGTAATGAAAATACTAACATTTGCACATTTTACAGTTTTAAAAGCTTTTTTTCACAA
>NW_011888837.1:625090-629650 GCF_000151845.1 Pteropus vampyrus
GAAAAACAAAATAAAGAAAGTGAGGCCCAGATGAGAATTTGTGGTTTCCCATGTAACATAAGAAGAAAATAGCAAAATGAAGAATAGAACCAGAACGTTGTTTTCTTGATTTGCAGTCAAGCCTTACAATTATTGAGATCACTTGAACCTTGATATGGGTATAGCACCACAAAACAAAACAAACATTTTTTAAAAAATTCTGTTTTGTACTTAATATGTAATAGCATTTGTTTCCAAAGTAAGGTTTTATTTTTCTGCATCCAGTCTTAGGAGATGAAAGGATGGGAATGGACATTGAAAGAAAGCTTTGGACATTGCACTACCATTTGTTTTATTACTCTGAGTCATTCTGGTTCAGGAAAAGGAAAGGTAATGAAAATACTAACATTTGCACATTTTACAGTTTTAAAAGCTTTTTTTCACAACTATGATGTTCTCATTTTGCAGCTGTTCAATGATACAGATAGTGGTGATGTTTTGTTATTTTTATTAGGCTTTCACTGTTAAAGAAAAAATAGGCTCAAGAAGGTTGGGTAACTTGCCTGAGATAACATAGCTAATAAGTGTCAAAGCTGGACTTCACAAAATTGAACTCAGATTTTTTTTTTTCTTTCTACACAAGTATAAGGTCTTAACGAGGTAGATTTACTTAGCTTTGTGGAAGACCAACTCTGAGTGAAGCATCTATCTAGAAAACAATTGGAAGCCTAAAACTTCAGAGCAGAGTGGTTCAATAAGTGAATGGTTTTGGGGGTGGGTGAGGCTCTGACCCTCCCAAGTGCAGGCACAGCGGATGTCCCTGTAGTACCCATGTACTCCCTCAGCCTTTTTCAGAACAGCTTGTCACATCATCAGTTGCTGCATCTGTCTGAGGGAGTGTACTTAATTTACACCCTGCCTGAAGACATGCACCATATTAGTCATAGGAGAGCTATTTTTTTTTGGTAATTAATGACACATAAATTAGTAAAATGGCTTTTTGTAAAAAATGTTGGTGAAGTTTGTTTCTCATTAAATTTTGATAAACTAAGGATGAGAAGTAGAAAATAAAATAAACCTCATGCTCAGTAGTTACAATGATCTTTTCTGTGTTTTTATATTTTAGAGATGCTGGGAGAGAATTTGGTGTTTAATGCATTATCTGATTAAAGTGAAGAAGAGTTTCAACACTCTAGTGTGGGTCCAGAAACTGACTGTATCTAGTATTTGACTTTTGGATTTACTCTGAGTACACTGGAAAACCACTGAGTGGTGTTAAACAGAACAACATTATCTAATTAGTGTTTTTAAGGAGATACCTTGGCTGTTGAGTAGAGATATCTGTGAGGGAAAGGAGCAATGTTAGAGTTGAGGAGCATTAATTTACTCTTAAGTATAACACCTGAATAGAGATTTAAATTTAAATGAGAATGCTATTACCTTAGAGTAAAAAATACCTGTTATTTGAATTGGGTATTTGGGTTGACTGTAAGATTCTTAGTTTATCATAAATCCTCAGTATATTCTGAAAGCTCCCCAGGTGAATATAATATGCAGCCATGGTTGAGAACTACCACTTTATCTTGGTGAACAAGGGAGAGATCCTGGGAGTAAGTTTGGGAGAATAGGTGAAAGTTATAGAGAGCTTGGAAAGTATAACTGTTGATTATCTGTCTTTTTTGGAATTCCACTTTCGTATTCATATGTTTAAATGTCTGCATATTTCAGTGGTATGTGTTTAGTAACATTAAACTCTAATTCATTTTTTCCTTTTCCTTTTCATATGAACAGAAGAAAGGAAGTATTGAGAAGGGGTGACTGGGATATAATACAATTTGATAAGATCTTGCTAGCATCAAGAGAAGAATCCGTCTCTTAAAAACTCTTAAAATCATTTCTAAGACTAGTTTCATTTGGTCTACTTAAAAAATATATATGAAATTTGAACAGACCAACCATATTAATGTCTAGCTACTTATCTGCGTATCTGGAATTCTGGATTAAGATTGCTGATGCTTCCTAATTGGGTAGAAGAACATGTAGCCTTTCTTGCTCTAGGATTTTGTGTTTTATTGATATAAAATTGTACCTTTATACTTTTTATACAAAGGAAATATAGTGTATTAGGATGAGGGACTTAGAATAGGGCGAAAAGGAGTAAAATAACTAAAGATTGTCATAGGAGTAGTTTTTCGTTTTTCAAGATTACAACCTATAATCTTGAATTGTTAATTTATTGTGAAGAGCTGGATAGTTACAATTAAAAATTCTTTTTATTCTGGGAAGTTGCAGTAGGAAATATGGAGGTCTGTAGGAGTTTTGGGTATCAAACACAGTAGTTACAGCAGTTATATTGCTGAGATTTAATGCAGCCAGTACAATTTAGGGCTGTTTATTTGTAGACATTTAAAGTCACTGCTACATTATTTTATCTAGTAATAGACTGTAGTAGTTTCTGTTCATAGTCGTGCCTTATATATTGAAGTGCCTTTTTTTTTCTGTCTATTCAGTGGTAGTCGCTCCTCTAAAACATTTAAACCAAAGAAGAACATTCCAGAAGGTTCTCACCAATATGAGCTCTTAAAGCATGCAGAAGCCACACTTGGCAGTGGCAACCTCCGGATGGCTGTCATGCTTCCTGAGGGAGAAGATCTAAACGAGTGGGTTGCAGTGAACAGTAAGTAGCCTTTCTGTTTCTCAGTAGACTCCAAATTAGGTTAGCAGCCTCACTGTGAGTGAGTTTTGGGGTGCTATGTATTTTAGATTTTAGAATCGAGTTAGTAATTTAATATCATACTGTAGTGATACCTCAATCCACTTTAGCTTTTATGTTATTTTATTTCTGAATATGAAATTTTATGAAATTCTTGTCTCCTGTTATAATGAAATGCAAAACATAGATATACTGCCTTCAATGGAAAAAATGATATTAACAGCAAGTAATATTTATGGAACTGTATGTGTCTGGCACTCTGCTATTCTTTCTACATGGATTATTTTATTTCAGCTTTACAACTTTATGATGATGGTACTATTATTATGCCAGTTTAACAAATATAGGAAGCTGAGATAGAAAGATTAGTGATTTACCTAAGTTATACAGCTATTAAATGGCAGAGCCTGGGTTACAATATAGAGCTATAGAATTTCAGAGACTGCACTTTAACTGCTATGCTAAATTGCCTCTTTCAATAGCACACTCAGTTATTTCTATAAAAATGATGCTTTTTTTTTTAAAGAATTCAATAGTGAGCTTATGAAAATAATAAAATATGTTTATAAGATATTCTTAACACCTTGGAAGAAAAACATATAAGTAAAAAGTAAATATATTCTTGGGAATTAAGCCAGAGAAAGTTGGGGAATAAAGTGATACTTTTAATATTCAAAGTTTTTCAGCCTTAGTGAAGAAACTAATAGAACTTTATAATTGGGAGAATTTTATATGAATCTAGTAAAAATAAAATGAAATTTAATTGAAGGCATATACTATATGTCTAGACTTTGATTAACGGAAGGCAAAGTAGTATTTTTCTTGCAATATTTGATGGTATCTTATTGTAATTTGAAATATATCATGGGATTTATAAATTGAACTGCCACCCACTAATAACTTTTAGGAACCTAAAGGATTTTACTGAGATGTCTTAAAACCTTACTGTGACAGCATTTGGATAAAAGCAGTATTTATTGTAATGTGGCTATGCACCTGGACCAAGAGAATTTAATTACTAAAGAAATAGTGATTTTTTTTTTCTTTATTGGTGAGACCCATCTTACTTATAAGATGGTTCTGTGACACTTAAAAGACAATGTTCAGAATAAATTTCCAGTATATGTGTACATCCTTTTTTTGTACTTGTTTGTGTCTTTTTTGTACCATTTGAGAACTTATTTACTAATGTAAAAAATCTAAAGAAGGCAACACTGAAGTTCTGTACATGAGATTCTGACTTGTAAGTATAAAAGCAGATCATCGTTTTCTGTCTGTGTTCTCTCTGTCTCAATTGCCAGAAATGAGTGTCCGTACTGCTGAAATGCTTAGAACTTTAGGAACTTCTAAAATTTCATAGGCACTTTGCAATAATAGCTGGACAAACATTACTTTGATTTGGGCATTAGAACATTCAATTATAACAGGTAATTCTGCCTTCAAGATACAGCAATTGACTGAAATATTGGATTCCAAAATTTTTCTTATTTATAGTATTCTTCCCAAATGACACTTGATGAGGTGAATGGGATTTGAGACTAGACAGATATTTCTGCTCACTGACAGTGATTAAGTAAACATTTTGGGTATGTAAAAAGAGTGAAGGGAATTTGTTGATAAGATTGGCATCTTAATGGCTCTTTGGCTTCATTTCATTTGCCAGATGAAGATAAATGGTAGAAAATGGGAAATCTTGACAAACCCAACAACCAGTTTCATAGGCAGAAACCAGAGCCTGGCTATAAACATTCTGCTGCTAGAAAGAGTGATAGCTTAAAGAAGATAGAAAGAAGGTTCAGGATTTTGAAAAAAGCTAGATGGTTGGCTTATAAATTTATGTGGTACAGAATCCTGAAGCCATTATCTTG
>NW_011888837.1:629700-631668 GCF_000151845.1 Pteropus vampyrus
GGGCATTAGAACATTCAATTATAACAGGTAATTCTGCCTTCAAGATACAGCAATTGACTGAAATATTGGATTCCAAAATTTTTCTTATTTATAGTATTCTTCCCAAATGACACTTGATGAGGTGAATGGGATTTGAGACTAGACAGATATTTCTGCTCACTGACAGTGATTAAGTAAACATTTTGGGTATGTAAAAAGAGTGAAGGGAATTTGTTGATAAGATTGGCATCTTAATGGCTCTTTGGCTTCATTTCATTTGCCAGATGAAGATAAATGGTAGAAAATGGGAAATCTTGACAAACCCAACAACCAGTTTCATAGGCAGAAACCAGAGCCTGGCTATAAACATTCTGCTGCTAGAAAGAGTGATAGCTTAAAGAAGATAGAAAGAAGGTTCAGGATTTTGAAAAAAGCTAGATGGTTGGCTTATAAATTTATGTGGCACAGAATCCTGAAGCCATTATCTTGGTTTATGGAAGGAAACTGACATTTACTAACAGCCCATTTTATGATAGACACATAATTTTTAGCACTCTATAATAAACCCCATTTTAAAAGTAGGATCTTAAGGTTCAAGGTGGTTAAGTAACAACTGGTAAGTATAGGAGTTGGGATTCAAACTTGTCTTATTTCAAAGCCGTATGTTGTCCTTTGTTCTTGTGGAGGACAACTTAATTATTAAGTTTCAGAGTCATTACTTAGTAAGTCTTGGCTCTTTGAGAGGTAAGAGGGTAGAGGAAAACTTGTAGGATTAAAATTAGTATAATGCTTATTACTGCTCTGCTTTCATCAGCAGTTAACTTGGACTTAAAGTCATTTTTTTTGCTGCTCTAGAAAGTCTGAATTATTAAAGTGCTACTCATGGGTAATGGATAGTAAGAGATTATAAGACTGCAGAAATAAAGAGGGAACAGGGGCTGAGCTCAAAGTCACTGTATGTAGGATTTGTCCTTCAATATATGGATAAATGATCCTTTTCTGCCTGAGAAACTTAAAAAGATATGTTTTTGCCCAGGAGAGTATAGTCAATAGGGTATTAGAGTCTGGCTAGATAGATGGCAGTGGTTATTGGAACACTCTTTTTGGTTTCCTTGAATTCATTTGTACCAAGTTCTCATTGGCTGTTTGCTTCCATAACTTGTAATTCCCTTTATGAAAAACCCAAGTGATATTTTCCCTATTAGCCTATAAACTCAATAGGACATGGGATTAAGTCAGTTTTTTTTTCTTATCCTTAGAGGTTGGCATAGTTTCTGGCATATATAAGGGTCATGCAATGTCCAGGAAGTGGTAAAAATATTAATTTTTGTTAAATCAAGGGTGATTATACTGTACTCTAGGCCAAAGGTTGGCAAACCTTTTTTTTTTTTGTAAAGAGCCAGTTATTAAATGTTTTAGGCTTTGCTGCCCATATAGACTCTGTAGTAACTATTCATCTCTGCTCCTGTAGTTCAAAAGCCATCATAGACAATATGTACTCAAATGGACATGATTGTGTTCTGATAAAACTACAAGAACAGGTGATGTGCCAGATTTGGCCTGTGGTCATAATTTGCTTACCTCTGCTCTAGGGAAAGACTAAATAATAGTAAATGAATGTATAACTATCTAGCTAATAGAGGTGAGAAATAGAATAGTAAAAAATAATGCTAAAGAACATAGGAAAGAAAAGAAAAAGAATTATAATAGGTAGGATAAACAGATAGCAAATAGTAAAACAGTAAATTGAAATCCAAATATTTGTAAGTTGTATTAAATGTAAAGGACAAATGCTTCAGTAAAAAAGATGATAGTGTCAAGATGGTTCTAAAGAAAACAAATCTAAATTCTGTTTCCAAGAAATATACTTTAAGTATACAGGTACAGGTTGAAACTAAAAAGTTAAACTAATCTAAAAGGTGATATAGTTATGTTAATGTCAGATAAAGTAGACTTAAAGGCAAAAATAAATAAATAAATAAATAAATA
>NW_011888837.1:633848-638322 GCF_000151845.1 Pteropus vampyrus
TACTCATTAATATTTTTTTCTGAACCTTTTTAGCAAATTGTAGACATTAGGCTCCTTTACTCTTACATATTCAGCTGTATAGTTTCCAAAAACAAGGATACTTTTCTACATAACCAGCATACAAATCTTCAACACCACTTTCTCCAATTCATAGACACCATTTCCATTGCAGCAGCTGTCCCAGCAACATTTGTTTTTCATTTCCAGTCCAGGATCCTATCTAGGAATATGTATTGCACTTATTTGACTTACCTCTTCACATACCTTCAATCTGGAATAGCTCTTCAGTCTTTTCCTGAATTGGCCTTTGTGCATAAAAAAGTTAACATAGCAGGCCTGATTACTGTTTCTTGAAAGGCCTGTAGACAAAGTTGGAGATTGGATAGCATCAGGGAACTTGGATTTCTGAAGGGTTCCCACCACCCTAACTGCTAAGAGTAGCTCTCTGTGCCTAAACTGGACAAGTGATATGTCTTATGCTTTCCTTCTGGGAGTCTGGAATTTTAATATGTGCCTACTTGACCATCTCTTAATAAAAAGCTAGACACCGAATCTCTAAAGAACTTCTTCCCTGGTGGACAGTATTTGGCATGTGTTATTACGACAGTCCTGGGGGAATAAGGGTGGCTTGTGTGACTTCACTGGGAGAGGACTCTTGGAAGCTTACTCCTAGTTTCCTCTGGACTTTGTCCCATTTGCTTTTCCCTTTGCTGATTTTGGTTTGTGTTCTTTTACTGTAGTAAATCATACCCGTGAGTACAACTGTATGCTGAGTTCTGTAAGTCTTCTTAGAAATCAATGAATGCAGTGTAGCCTTGGGGACCCCAACACACACTGTCTAGTGTTTCCTTATGACCAGATTCAGGCCATGCAATCTTAGCAAGGAACTCACAGAAATGATACTTTCTTTTTCTTAATGGGTCATATCAGGAGACACACAATGTTGACCATCCCATCACTGGTGATGTTAACCCTGATTACCTTATCGTGTTAGTGTCTGCAAGGTTTCTCCACCTCTCAAATATGTCATTTTCCTTTGTAATTGACTAGTATTTTATAGGGAGGTTTTCTGATATTACACCAATATCTCATTCCTGTGAACTAGGCAGAATTACTGCCACTTAGAATAGTGCTGTGATCACTTTCCCCACAGAAACTTTATCTAAATAGCTGGTATAGGAGGCATATACCTAATTCTTCAAAAGTAACTGGCACAGGATCTCTATAAAGATACTACAAAAACAAAATGTGATTTTCCTTTCCTGTTTCCTTCCTTCCTCCCTCCCTCCCAACTTCCTTTCTTCTCTTTTTTCTTTCTTCTTCCTTACCTCCCTCCTCTTTATCTTTCTACTTTTCCTTCTATCTTTTCTCCCTTCCTTCCTTTTTCTTCGAGAGTCTTAACTTTTGCCCCATCATTAGTGCTAAGAAGATGCAGTTGTCATGGTTTACCATCTTTACCAGCAGATGCTCAGGATTATACCAAGGAGAGACATTTGTTAGTAGCTTAGCACTCAACTCCTTGCAAAGTGGTATTGAGTGATGGCTCGTAGGGTTTTGTTCTCAGTTACTGCTTATTATTATTATTAACCAAGAAATGATGAATGTTTTGTAGTTTCAGTTTATAAGCTCATACCATGATGACAGAACTAAATTTCAAAGAGAATGGTCTTTCAAAAGTGGAATAAAATAATCAATGGGGGCAAAATAGAGTTATAAGTGAAGTCATCTTATGTATAAACATGACAAAATAAAAAGAAAGGAACAGAGAATTATAGTTATAAACTAAAGTATAAGCAATATAGAATTTTTATTTTTCAAACAAATGAAGCCTAAAGTTAGCAGAAGGATAGAAATAATCAAAATTAGAGCAGAAATAAATGAAATTGAAAACAAAAAAAAAAACCAGTAGAAAAAATAAATACAACAAAGAGCTGGTTCTTTGAGAAGGTTAATAAAATTGACAAACCCCTGGCTAGACTCACTAAAGAAAAAGAAAGGACACAAACAATCCGGGATGAAAGGGGAAATTACAACTGACATTGCAGAAATACAAAGGATCATGCAAGAATACTATCAAAAAGTATATAACACCAAATTCAATAACCGAGAAGAAATGGACCAGTACTTAGAAAAATACAATCTTCCTAGACCGAATCAAGAAGATCTGGGAAATCTAAATAGACTGATCAGCAGTATGGAAATTGAAACAATCATCAAAAACCTACCAAAAAGTAAAAGTCCAGGACCAGATGGCTTCACCGGTGAATTCTACCAAACATTCAATGAATATTTAATACCTATTCTCCTCAGACTCTTCCAAGAAATCGAAGAGGAGGCAATACTTCCCAACTCATTTTATGAGGCCATTATTGCCTTGATACCAAAACCTGGTGAAGATAACACAAAAAAAGAAAACTATAGACAAATATCTTTCATGAACACAGATGCAAAAATCCTAAATAAGATACTAGCGAACCGAATACAGTAACATATTAAAAAGATTATACACCGATTAAGTGGGCTTCATCCCAGGGGCACAGGGATGATTCAACATACACAAATCGATTAATGTGATATACCATGTAAACAAATTAAAAAATAAGAATCATATGATCATTTCAATAGATGCAGAAAAAGCCTTCAACAAGATACAGTATCCATTTATGATCAAAACACTTAACAAAATCGATATAGAAGCAAAGTACATTAACATAATAAAGGCCATATATGACAAACCCTCGGCCAACATTATACTTAATGGTGAAAAACTAAAAACCTTCCAAGATCAAGAACAAGGCAAGGCTGTCCACTATCGCCACTGGTATTCAATATGACATTGGAGGTCCTAGCGAGTGTCGTCAGGCAAGAGAAAGATATAAAAGGCATCAAAATAGGAAACAAAGAAGTCAAACTGTCACTATTTGCGGATGACATGATTCTCTATATAGAAAACCCTAAAGACTCCGCCAGAACACTACTAGAAACAATAAGCAAATAGAGTAAAGCCTCTGGATACAAAATCAATGTTCAAAATTCCATAGCGTTCCTATACTCTAATAATGAAGCGTCAGAAGAAGTGGAAAAAATAATTCCTTTTGCAGTTGCAACAAAAAGAATAAAATGCTTAGGAATAAATTTAACAAAACATTTGAAGGACCTATATAATGAAAACCACAAGACCCTATTAAAAGAAATCAAAGAAGATACAAAGAAATGGGAAGATATTCTGTGTTCTTAGATTGGAAGAATCAACATAGTTAAAATGACCATATTACCTAAAGCATTATACAGATTTAATGTGATCTCCATCAAAATCTCATTGGCATTTTTTAAAGAAATAGAACAAAAAAATCATCAGATTTGTATGGAAGCCCAAAAGATCCTGAATCGCCAAAGCCATCCTGAGAAAAAAGAATGAGGCTGGAGGCATCACTCTGCCTGACTTCAAATTATACTACAGCGACAGTCATCAAAACCACATGGTTTTGGCAGCAAAACAGACACATGAACGAGAGGAACAGAATCGAGAGTCCAGAAGTAAACCCATATTTATATTGGCAAATAATTTTTGACAAAAATGCCAGAAACATACAGTAGAGAAAGGAAAGCCTCTTCATTATTGGTGCTTGGGAATTGGAAAGCCACTTGCAAAAGAATGAAATTAGACTGTTGTCTCTCACCATACCAGAATTAACTGAAAATGGATTAAGGACCTGAGTATAAAACCTGACACAATAAAATGCATAGAAGGAAACACAGGAACAAAACTCAAGGACCTTGGACTTAAAGAAGATTTTATGAATTTGACCTGAAAGGCAAGGGAAGTAAAAGCAAAAATAAATGAATGGGACTATATCAAACTAAAAAGCTTCTGCTCAGCAAAAGGAATCGTCAGCAAGGTAAAGAGACAACCATCTCAGTGGGAAAATATATTTGCAAACAACACCTCTAATAAGGGCCTAATATCCAAAATATACAAAGAACTCATACGACTGAATAACAACAAAAGAAAACAAATGATCCAATAAAAAAATGGGCAGGGGACCTGAACAGACACTTCTTTCTCCCCAGGGGACATAAAAATGACCAAAAAATATATGAAAAGATGCTCAACATCGTTAGCTATTAGAGAAATGCAAATCAGAACCATCTGTTAGAATAGCTATAATCAACAGGACAAGTAATAACAAATGTTGGAGAGGATGTGGAGAAATAGGAACCCTCATACACTGCTGGGGAGACTGCAAATTTGTACGGCCACTGTGGAAAGCGGTATGGAGGTTCCTCAAAAAACTAAGAATTGACCTACCATATGATCCAGCAATCCCTCTACTACAATATTTACCCCAAAGACTTGAAAACTCATATTCGAAAAGATATTTGCACACCGATGTTCATAGCAGCATTATTCACAGTGGCCAGGACTTGGAAGCAACTGGTGTCCTATGATAGATGATTAGCTAAAGAAGCTGTG
>NW_011888837.1:638932-706985 GCF_000151845.1 Pteropus vampyrus
ATCAGTGGAACAGGATGCCCGAGAAATATTGGGGAATCTCAGAGACCTTCAAAGTATACTTGACAGTCATCCCTGTTGCCCAGGGTTGGCAAAAAGATATATAGTGTCAGAATGTTTTTTCAGGTGTACCCTGTTTAGGTTTATTGCTCAGGTGTAAGTAGCTGTGATGAAATAGAAAGCATCCTAATTTATTCTCTCAGGATGATTTTTATTATTTAAAATACCCTATAATATTGTTCCATTATATTTTCTTTCATTTCCTTTGCTAAGCTAACTCACCTATCTTTCTGTCTAAACTCTGGGACAAAGTTAGAAAAACACAATTGATTCAAAAAGAGAAACTAAGTGACAGAGTATTTTTGGAAACTAAAAAACTAAATGCTAGTTCAGTTTAGAGATTTTTGTACTTTGTAGTTTCAGCTATATCCTTATTCTTTATTCTTAAAAATCAGAGTGTGTGTGTATGTAAGTAACACCATTAACATTCTTGTCCTTTTTTTTACTTATTTACAAGTCTATCTTTTCTACTGGTCTGTTCTCCTTGAGAGTAGGGTAAGTATATTTTATTTTAATGTCCCTTGTTCAACGACAGTATTCCTTGACACATTATTTCTCATGTAGGTACACATTAAATGTTTATTATACCAAAGGATAGTGTTGTTAATACCCAAATCCTGTAGCATCTTTATTTGGGTTGCCAGTTTTCTTTAAAGACATTAACATTAACCTCCTCAACAAAATGTACTCAGATATTGAGTTATTCTCTTCTTCATTCATCTTACTTTGGAGTTTCTTTGATATTCTCTGTCTATAACCCCAAATTTAAAGCCCCAAGTTAAAAAGAATTGAACCACATAAAGAGAAATGTTTTTCAAGGAAGAAAAATAACTAAGAATTAAAGATGGTCATCATAGGAGTGGGAAGTAAGGTTTTTTTTTTACTAAGGTTGTGCTATATATAAAAGAAAGTTATGTAAGAAAACTAAAACACGTGAGGAGAACATAGAAACACAAAAATAAGTTTGATGGTATCTGCTTAATTTGGATGATAATAAATGAAAAATAGTCCAGTAACCATTTAAAAATGCTTAAACACCAAATACAAAAATCTTTATTTGAGGTGCAGATTGTTTAAAACATGTCTTGTATATATCCATAATACACATACATATAATATAAAAAATATACATGCTATGTACAGGTATATTCTGATATTCTGTGTGCTTTTTATCTTTCTAATACAGATATGAGTATCATTGGGCAGATGGAACAAACATAAAGAAGCCTATTAAGTGCTCTGCGCCAAAGTATATTGATTACCTGATGACATGGGTTCAGGACCAGTTGGATGATGAGACATTATTCCCATCGAAAATTGGTATAATTGTTTTGTATAATTGATCCATCATGACTTATTTCTAGAACTTATTGACTCTATTCCAGGAACCATACTTAGATTACCATACCTATCAAATATCCTTAATCCTGTACATTTAAAAGTGTTCTCTCCTTTTCATACCAATTTATTGTGAACATTAAGGTAACCACCCTACAATTTTAAACAATAAGATCAGTGTATTTGGACAATAAAAAAATCTGACCTGTGTTATGGATAAAGGAGACTGGATGTTGGGTAGGCACCTAATATCATCTGCAATAGTCATGTCCATTTCTTGTTTAGGGAAGGAGTTTATGACTCACAAGGTGAATCTTATAGACTATGAAATCTAGCTAGATGAGAAGAAAAGATTTGAGAAGTTGGTCTGTTATCAACCAAGTGACTTTTGCTTTTTTCTATTTGCTCTTAAGGGCTTGTTTTTCAAGTAGAAATTGTTTACATCTAGATAGTTCATATGATTTTACCTTTTCAATCTTCTTACAACTATGTTTTCTGAAAAAATTAAGAATTTGCTATTCTAACAGTAAACTTTTTGACTGTATTTTATACTTGTAGTTTTTGGAGGAAGGGTATGGTGGAAGAGACAGTAATGTAAATAGTTATTATTATGGATTGCTTTAAATATATTTGTTGAATGCTTTCCTTACGTTGAAATGTTTATAATAAAAGGTCTGTTTTCAAGACTGCTCTACTTATATACATCATAATGGTTTTGGGTAAGTGCCCTAACCTTATTTTTTTATCTCCTATAAATACATTTTTTAACTTTTTATTTTGACCTAATTTCAGACTTTTGGAAAATTTGCAAGAATTGTGCAAAGAATCCATTTATGCCCTTCTTCCCAATTCTTTAGTTGCCAATATTTTACCTCTTTTGCTTTCTCTCTCCTTTCCCTCCACCACATTCTTTCTTTTTCTTGTAGCTTTTTGAGAATAAGTTGCATATATATGCCTCTTTATCCATATGTACTTCAATGAGTATTTCCTTAAAAATCCCAGTATACTATCAAATCAGACATTACCCCAATACATACTATGTCTATTTACGATCTTATCGATTTTCAAATTTCCCAATAATATCCTTTATAGCAAAAGAAAAAATTTTTAACATTTCCTTTCAGTTGTTGTGTCTCAGCCTTCTTTAATGGGGAATTGTATATTTCAGTCTTTTTTAGACTTTTATGACTGATATTTTTGAAGAGCGTAGGCCTACTCTTTTATATAGTATCTCTTCATTTTGGTTTGTCTTATGTTTCCTTGTGACCTATAATATTTTTAAATGAGCGGTAGGTAATGTGATTACAATGAACCCACTAGTACCAGTATTTGCCTTGTGTTTTGCCAATCTGGATTATTTAACAAGTATAACAAAGTATATGGAATTTTGTGTTATTCTAGTTTTGTATTTGTTTAATGCTGTAAAATGCTATAATTCATAACAGTGAGCCTAAGTAAGCAGAGACTGCAACTATTTTTAGGATAAATGTAGACCTGGAGTAGTTATGAAATAATACCCACAGAAAAAAATTTTAAAATATACTGGAAGCATTTTAAACAAAAATGAACATGCTTATTAATACATTATTTGTGTTTAGCAGATATTCATATTGAGATGTGATGTTATCAAATCTGAGGATCTGAGTTAGTTTTAGTTCTATTACCATCTTAGGCATTTATTTGTTTCAATTTAGTAAAGTAGTGGTATATTAGAGGCCCAGAGAGCTGCACTGAAGACTAGTTCTTATTCCACAGGAGCTTATTTTCATTTATGATATGTTGAGAACTTCTGAAAAGTACAGTGGGTATACTAAGTAATAATTCATAAATACTACTTTTCAGCCTTGTCTTGGTAATTTATGTTGCCATTTGCTGACAAATTCAGCTACCTTCTTCTTGTCTCTTGTTATTAATAGATAATAGTTGTTTATCTGTTTACTAGGTGTCCCATTCCCGAAGAACTTCATGTCTGTGGCAAAAACTATACTCAAACGCCTCTTTAGGGTTTATGCTCACATTTATCATCAGCATTTTGACCCTGTGATCCAGCTTCAGGAGGAAGCACATCTAAATACATCTTTCAAGCACTTTATCTTTTTTGTCCAGGTAAGTTGGATTAGGAGGTCTTTTTTTTGTTCAGTGGAAACAATTATCTACAGTGTTTGAGGTGACTACTACCGTCAGAATAAAATTTGCCATCTCTCTCCAGTCTTCATCCTCTTCTTTACTTCCATGATGATAAGGACTGGCCTTTTATTTCTGAATTCCATTCATCTCTAAGCTAGTGGCTTGCAAGCCTAAAATGGATCTGAGAAGTGTTGCTGTGGATCTGCTTTAGTTAACATGCTATTGTGGAACCTGACTAGTTTGGCAGAACTACAGTTGAACTTGGTCTCTTGAGTTTTTAGCACTCTTCCTATTCCTCTTAACCCTCAATTCCTGTCTGCCTTGGAACTTTTTGAGCATACTCTGCCCTGGCAGTTGGCTTTAAATATCACACCTCTTTTCTTTTTTTTAAAAAACCATTCTGAATAATTTTTAAGTTAGGTACTGTCCATTATGTCCAAAGGGAAAAAGAATGTCTCAAAGAGTGTTGCTATTCCAGAGGTCCATTAGTCTTTGATCTCCTTAGTTAACCTCTTTCTTGTTTCTTTAGAGAAATGGCCTTAGAAACAAGATTAAGAGGAGTGAAGATATTTTTACCCTGCGATAGTAATTAGAGAACTAACAGCTAGGAGTTAAAAACTGGATGGAAAAGATAAGCTGACCAACTTTTTTTTTTTTTTTTCCTGGTGGAGATTGAGAGTGGAAATGGTTGCAGGAGAAGTTCAAGGCTTGAATCTGAGTTTTTGTATATCTATCGACATAAACCTATAAATGTCTTCCCCATGCCCCATCTCCACTAAAGAAAAATGTGTCATGTTTCCCTCTATACACACTCCTCACATGGAAGGCACATGTTTTGTATCTTAATATCACCTATATAAACACATTTTGGGAGATAGTAACTTGTCGAAATTCTTGCTCTGAGCAGTTTTTTAGATTTTTTTCAATTGTAGTTGGCATTCAGTATCATTTTATATTAGTTTCAGATGTACAGTATGGTGGTTAGATATTTATATAATTTACGAAGTGAATTCACTGGTAAGTCTAATACTCACCTGGCACCATAGCTAGTTATAACAGTGTTATGTACTATATTCCTTACGCTATGTTTTATATAGCTCTGTGACTGTTTTGTAACTACCACTTTGTACTTATCTCTTCACCTTTTTTACCCAGGCCTCCAACCCCTCTCCCATCTGGTAACGTTTAGCTTGTTCTCTCTATCTATGAATCTGATTCTGTTTTGTTTGTTCATTTATTTTGTTCTTTAGAGTCCACATTGTAAGTGAAATCATATGGTATTTGTCTTTCTCTGTCTGATTTATTTCACTTAGCATGATACTCTTTAGGTTCATCCATGTCGTCGCAAATGGTAAGGTTTCATTCCTTTTTATGGCCGAGTAATATGCATATACATGTACCACATCTTCTTTATCCATTCATCTGTTAATGAGCACTTAGGTTGCTTCCATATTTTGCCTATTGTAAATGAATGCTGCATTGAACATAGGGATGCCTGTATCTTTTCGAATTAGTGTTTTGAATTTCTTCGGATAAATACTCTAAAGAGGAATTGCTGGGTCATAAGGTAATTCTATTTTTAATGAGGAACCTCCATATTGTTCCCAAAGTTGGTGCACCAATTTGCAATCCCACCAGCAATTCACGAGGGTTCTCTTTTCTCCACATCCTCGCCAACATTTGTTATTTATTGATTTATTGATGATAGCCATTCTGACAGGTGTGAGGTGATACCGCATTGTGGTTTTCATTTGCATTTCTCTGATGATTAGTGATGTTGAGCATCTTTTCATATGTCTATTGGCCATCTGTGTGTCCTCTTTGGAGAAATGCCTTTTTGAGTCCTCTACCCATTTTTTAATTGGATTGTTTATATTTTTTAGTGGTAAGTTGCATGAGTTCTTTATTTTATTTTTTTTTTTGGATATTAACGAGCCCTGTATCAGATATATCATTAGCAAATATCTTTGATGTAGTCCCATTTTATTTTTTCTTTTGTTTCCCTTGCCGGACAAGATATATCCAAAAAGAATATTACTATGAGCTGTGTCAGAAAGTTTACTGCCTATGTTTTATTTGAGTTTTATGGTTTCAGGTTTTACATTTAAGTCTTTAATACATTTTGAGTTTATTATTGTATATGATGTAAGAAGGTGGCCTAGTTTCATTTTTTTGCATGTTATTTGTCCAGTTTTCCCAAAACCATTTATTGAAGAGATTGTCTTTTACTCCTTTGTATATTCTTGCCTCCTTTGTCATAGATTAATTGACCGTATAGACATGGGTTTATTTCTGGGCTCTTTTTCCTGTTTCATTAATCTGTGTGTCTGTTTTTATACCAGTATCATGGCATTTTGAGTATTATAAACATTAGTATGTTATTTCATCTATGGACACCCATAGAAACAATGTTATCTCAAAGTTTGCATCTGTGCTTTGGCTTAGGCAGACATGATTGCTGAAGTTCAGGTATTAGTGATTTGGGAGAGGATAGTTTCCCACCAGAAGGGTTACTTTTACATTATTGTATAGTCTTAAAATACACTGTCTCTTCCCTCTCCTAGCAAATAGCAAATATCACATCTGAGCCTATTTATATCTCAGGACACTGTGACCTTATTGAAGGTAGGTCCATTAGTTATACAGTATCAGTCCTTGATTAAGAGAGGGCTCTATCCTTGGACTCACAGTTTAGGGAATGCTGCTCTGGCCCTTCTCCAGCTGTACCCCTCTCCACGGAGTGAGGAATCTACAGGGCCAACAACATACCTACCCAGATCCTTTCTGATGTGCTTCTACCCCAGATCAGATTGGTTTGCTGAGGGTTAGAGACTAGCTCTCCTCATGTCACTACTTTCCAGTGCAGAATTCTGAGGAGCCTCGAGAACTCTAAATTTGAATCTGTGCTTCTGGTCATTATGAAGGTATATTTTTCAAAGTTGAAAAACAGAACATGTTTAACGATATATTAGCTTAATGTTAAATTTAATAATTTAGTCATATGATATATATCCATTTGTCTTCTTAGTCCAGACCCCACAAATCTAAGGGGTAGGCTTGCTATTAAATGCCCTCTAATGCTTCTTCCCAGTACTTACTGCAGAACTTGGAACATGATAGATGATTATAAATGAATGAAATTGGGAGTTCAGAATGTCCCACCATGGCAGAAGACCAGAAAATCAGAAGTATTAACAGCCTTTATTTATTAACCTTATAATTTGTAGTTCAGGGGAAATCTATTCAGGCTTGAATTCAGAATGATAGGGGTAGAACTTCTGAAGCAGCACAAATTAAATCCAGGTTTTCTTTCTTTTCTTTTTTTTTTAGGTGAGGCAACCCTTGGTTGACCTCACAGATTGTAAGGACCTTGTCAGCTTACAATCCCTTTTTAATTTTTTATGCCTACAGCACCTTGGTCTTCCTAGGTGGTCTCCCATCCAAGTACTGACTAGGCCTGACCCTGCTTAGCTTCCAAGATCGGATGGGATTGGGTATGTTCAGGGTGGCATAGCCGTAGACTCTTTTTTGTTCTTTACAGAACTTTATCTATCATTTGTGGACTCCATATTATTCATGTTATTCTCATACCATATCTCATAGTAGCTTGTAGATATATTAGTTTATAACATAAACTAGCTCTTTTACTCTGAAATTTGCCTGAATTGCAACATCTTCTTGGTCTCTAGTTGGTTGACTAATATCTAGATGGTGCCCAAGTTTCTCCTTTTAACAGGAAGTAGCAACTCCCATTTATTGAGTGATTACTTTGTGCCAGGGATTACATGAAGTGATTAAAATACAATATCACATTTATTCTCCACAGTAATTTTATGAGGTAGGAAGATTTAACATTATTACATATGTAAAACATATATTAGCAGTGGGTAAGTGATTTTTCTAAGACAGGGCTAGAGAATAGAAAAAATTTTTTTCCTAAAAATGGTTTGACTTTTATTTACTTTAAAAGCTAATTTCCAACAACTGTTAATGGAAATCTGCTTTGGAGTGAGATACAAATAATATGTTTTTGCTATTTCTTCTGTCTTTATTATGCATAGGAATTCAACCTGATTGATAGAAGAGAACTTGCACCACTCCAAGAACTAATTGAAAAACTCACCTCAAAGGACAGATAAAAGGATGCAGAACTGCGCGGATTGTTCCTCAAATGAAGTTATATGGAATATATTTGGATTTTGTTGTATTTTTATCTTGGTTGTTTTGTCTTAAGTTTGGGGGGCTTGTTTGGGTTATTTTTCTTTATTCTGAATAAATGAAACCATATTCTATTGCTAGAGGAAGCCAAGAACCATTCTCTATACATTTGATAGGCGTAAATTTTGTCTTAGTGGCATAGAGTATTTTTTTTAAACTTGGTTTTGATTACTTGTGTAATTTTTGATAATATTGTATGTTGAAAGAAAATGCTTACTGATTGGACTGCTGATGGATGGGGTTCTGTGTTGTAAAAATTGTGGCTGAATTTTGAAGTCCCCAAAAGACTTATGTTTTTAAGTGCCTTGGTAGGCTCACTTCTGAGGTGCAAAGCACAGACATAGAACTGACTAGGGCTTGAAACAATATTAAGGTTACTACCCAGGGCACTTGCTGATGCATGTTTTAAACTATCTATGATAAAAGCCATAATTTACCTAAATCAGTGATCTCCAGCTTTTACTACATTGAAGAAATATAATTTATAAAGGTGTGCATGTAGAACATAAAAAATTAGTATTTCTTATTTTTTATATTAATGGTAATTCTGTTCAACACATGTTGAAAATTCTACAACCAGGTCTTTTTTCATCTCTTGATATATGTGATATTGAAACTTGAGGATGTTGAAATGTAATACCTATTGCATTTTGGCTTCTTTCTACATGTTAACTGCACTGTAGGTGTAGGTATTCAGGTTATATACAGGCTTGCCATCTTCAGATGTGATGCTGAACTGTGAGGTTTCTTAGCAATTGCCAAATGAGCCATAAGTCTGCAGAATTCCCTTTTACTTTGAAGAAGAGGGGATAGGAGTGTGTGTTTGGTTGTAGAGGGTTAGTTTATATGGGGAGGTGGGGATGGAATTAAGTATGGGGAGTCAAGTTTAAAAAGGTCCTGTCTTAAAACTCTTGAATAGAATGGCATGATTTTAATCAATTTGTTTTAAGCAGTCTTAGAGACTTCTTTTTAACAATCAACTTCCATGAGAAGTTAAAAATAAATGATTAATTTTAGGTATAGATATTAAATATGTAATCCAAGAACTGTTTGGGGGAAATTGACCACTTTCCAGCATTTCCATTCAGTGAATGGAGCTGGTGTTTGCTTGTCATTTAAAAATGATACAGTACCTTCTTTGCTTAATAATAGGCCCAGTTTGAAGCATCTGACTTCTGATTTTTTCACTGTGATAGGAATACTTTGCAGTGATATCAAACAATGAAAGTGCTAATTCAGTAATTTTTACATTTTCCATGACTCTAGTGAATTACTCCCATAATAAAAAGTTCAGAAACTTGGTTTTTAAAATAAATATTAACATTTTCACTTCAGTTTTATTCTTGAGATATATCCTTTTCAGACTTCCAGTTTTAATTTTGTCATTTCTGGTAAATCTGTTTCCTTCATTTAGAAATATATACCTTTTTTCCTTGTAGAATAGAAATCTTGCTTTGAAATTGTATGCACTAAAAATACTTAGAAAAGAATCTAAAATGAAATCAATTTGTTTTTGCCATTAACAAGTAGAGCAGTGATACAGTTTAATGCCATTATAATTATGATCACTTGGAACTGCCTTTTTCTCCATTTCATTTATAACAGTCATTCGCCAAGTACCAACACGAGAAGTAATAGAGCCTGGCAGAGACAAATATATTGGACATTCATTGGTAATACTTGATTATAAACTGCAGTGAGTACTAGCTGATTTCCTTAAAAGAAAATCTTTTAGTATCCAAATATGTAATATCAGCCATCATGGTTTTTTTCAAAAATAAAATTTGGCTCGAAGTAATTTGGGGTCCTGTCTATTTAGGAAAATAAAGCACATGATTACTCAAGTAGTTTTTCATACTGCATTTGACTTTATATCAACTTAGTAACAAAAGGGTTGCAATAACCAAGTATAGAGAGAATAGTGAAAAATTGTTCTTGCTCTTTTAAGCCTTATATAGTAGTACACCGTGAAAATGGAAAAAATGTTTCTATAAATTAGTGTTTAGTAATAGGACCTACTTTCCCACTGTATATGTATAGGAGTTTGTTGTCACTGTGCCAGAATCTCAGGTGCCTGCTTATGAGTGTTCCTTTAAACAGAGTTATCGGGAAGTAAGAAGTTATGTATGTGTATATAGGGTAACTAAGTAGAGAAGTTCTCCCAGGGAAAGGCCTGGCATTGCACATGGTGTTACATGGCTACAAGTAGGGAAACATTCACCAGAGCATGTGAGAAATAACTGATTTAATAAAAAATTGCTTTAATTCAGTTGGTTCCCATGAGCGATAGTTAGATGCCCTTTACAAAATAAGGATCAAATCTTGGCTTTGCAGCAGAGCTTGCTTATAAATGCTATTGGATTCTTTCCAGATCTCTTTATTTAATTTATAAATAATCAAGATAAGAATCTCTCCCACCTCATTGTTTATACAGAAATATAAAGCAGAAGTTGGTTTTCTTTTGATAAAAGCATAAACTGTAAAATAGTAAGTTAACATAATATTATTGTCACAATGCTTTGGTTAAATATTGATATGAAGCAAGTTTTAGGAATTATTTTAAATGATGGAGTAATGGTGTTAGAACTTAATAACAGAAAGAGTGAAAATCTTTTAGTTAGCAGTAGGTGGTGCTACTGGCTTTCATTTGCTGACCTGATTATGCCATAAAACCCATGGCA
Source organism: Pteropus vampyrus (assembly GCF_000151845.1). Taxonomy (NCBI): domain Eukaryota; kingdom Metazoa; phylum Chordata; class Mammalia; order Chiroptera; family Pteropodidae; genus Pteropus; species Pteropus vampyrus. Next base: position 649,354 of record NW_011888837.1, read on the forward strand.
TTAGATGTATCTAAAACAGTAAGCATGTGTTAGTTGGTAGAGGCTTTGGAAGTCAGTTTACTTTAAATTGAAAGATTTTGGATTGCTGTTGTTTTTTACCTTTGTCATTTGTAGATTCTAAGTGGTCAGTATAAAATGTATTAGGAGAAGACATATTTAGTGTATAATATATCTCAGACTGAGTTACTTCCTGATTTATCAAGAAAGGTAAAGCACTACAATTGCTTATATTCAGGAATTACAGATGACGTGGATATTTATATTTTACATATAATCACCAGACTCCATTTTATGTATTAGCATTTTCCTTGCTTATGGGGAAAGAGCAAAATGACAGATTTCTTTTATACTTCTATCTACACCCTCTCTGAGAGAGGTTTTTATAACCACTGAAATGGTAAAATATGTAACATGCAATTACTAAGTTGTAGGACTTTCTTTTAAGATAAATATATTACACCTTAAACATCCAAATGAGAGTTGATCTTCAGAGTGGTTCCTTTAGGAGGACTACTTATTCTAGCTATGCTGCAAAGGTATAAAGATTTTGGAATGCTTTCAAAGATGCCTTGAATATCAGGTTATGACTATGCAAGAAAATCTATTTCATCATTTTAGTTGTATCAGAAACTTTTTTGCAGCTTAATGTGACCTATTTCATTGACCAAACCAACTCTACTTTGCTGTTTTCTTAGAACTAAACCATTTGGGTAGTTCAAAAGAATGTGCCACAGGTTCTGAATTTGCAGAAGAGAATGTTTTGAGCATTGATAGCATCATTTAATAAAGGAATAGTTTCCTGATGTCACTACTTTGAAGTAGATAGTTTCATTTGGATGTATAGGTTTTATTTTTTAAGATTTAGTTTAATTACTTTACTGTTAAATAATAAAAAAAAATCAGTCTTTCTCTTGTTTTCTATTTTTTGTTCCTTTCTCTGATAACTTTTGAATTCAATCTTGACTACTGCAGGAGAGTTTTGATTTAAGGGATAATATGAAAAAAAATGGATCTAATATTTAAAATAGAAGAAGCTTACCTCCATCCCTTTAAAAAAAATTTTTACTCAGATGAACAATTTGAATTTAAAGACTGGAGATCTTTGTACAAAGAAATTGGAATAAATTTTATATATTAATTAGGCTGAGTTTCAAGCCTAGAGATCACAGATAAAATATTTAAAATTGTACAACCATTTTATGTATCATTTATAACTTTAAAATTACGAATGTCTTTTTAAAAGATATGGGACCAGAAGTATATTTGTAATTTGAAAATGTGACTACATACCAAGAAGAAAACTACTTATTTCGAAACTTACCTGGGATATTAAAGAATATACTAATTCTTAAAAATGCTATTCTAGATCTGTACTTTAAGCACCATTTCTAAAATAATTTAGAGTTTTGTTATAATCTTAAGATTCACTGTAGGAATTACTGTTGTTCATCTATCAGTTTAATAGTGTATGAGATAAATGCTTAGAGGTAAAGCCATCTAAAGATTTAATGGAAGTTTAATTTTAAGGTATAATAACAATTCTGACTGCAGAATAATTCATTTTGAAGGTATAAAAGTGTGCTCCATGTCTGCCACTTGTAGCTGAACTGATACTTAAATTTAGATAAAAGAAAATTCAGATTAAAATATTGAGTATTCTCAGTTTTGCTGTGTGATTGCAAGTTTGTTTTTCTATATGTAATACTATACAATAGAAAACTTTGGATTAGAATTTTCAAAGATAGATGGTGAAATCACTGGCATTTTCGAGCTGTGCGTTTACTTGTCATCTTCTTGGAGGTAAATTATTTCCTTACTGCTATTGACTTTTCATATTACCCCCATCTCCCAATACACGTACTTGGAAGACAAAGCAGGTCGATTATTGATTATGCAGGTCTTCCTTGTTAGTGCTTGCTGTCAATACATAGGTTTCAGCTGAAGTAGTAGAAGTTGCTTCTTGCATAGGCATTTTTTTTTTTTTTGGATGACAGCATTCTTTAAATGTCACCGGAGCTGAGATGATTAATGATTTAAATTTTTTAATATTTAATTTCTTTTATATATCAAATTCTTATGTGTGGGTGTTTCTTACTGATTTGCACGTTTTATTTCGTTTCTGAAATACTTAATTGTGCCAGTTGTAAAGCAGATTAGTGCATTTTCACTTTAAGAACACTTTTCCCCTTAAATTGTTCTGCCGACTATTTTTAGGGGAAATAGTTTTTTACAGCCACTGAATTGTATTTGTTATTTTTGTACATGTATAACTTGGGTGGTAAGGGCACTAATCTTGTGGGGAACACTTTTGTTCTTTTTGAACTTTTCCTATACATTATTACTTAAAGTTATCTAGGAACAGTGTCATGAAATCTAGATTGAAAGAGAATACAGTAAACATGAGAACACTTAAAAGTTTAAATTGAAATCATTAATGGGACAAAAGCAGAAGAATACTGCCAGTGCCATATAATGGAAGCATAAGGGCAGGATTTACACTGTGTAATTATTGCAGAGAATTTGTAAAGAGGGGGATCTTGCTCTTCTGGAGATACATAGTTTTTACTAAAAGTAGCTGGAAAGGGAAAAATGGTCTAAAATATAAAATGTAACATGGGTGCAATACTGTAAACTGTGCCAAGATTACTCAAGTTATAGTTATTGATCAAAGTCTGATGCCTCATTTTTATTTTAAAAGAGGATACTGAATATCAAACTCTGTAATATGTTTTAATTGAGGATGTAAATAATGTATACAGACTTGTATATGATAGGATGAGAATATTTAAATTCTAGGTTTTTTTAAAGGAAGAAGCTGAATGTTTATTGCTAAAATTAATAAATAGTTATGTTTGGCCATGAATCCTGACTTTGTATTACCATTTATTTTATGATAGACATTCCCACACTGAACTCATTCCTAGAGAAATACTGAAGGTACTTGGAATATGTTGAACATTTAAAATTTGTTAGGCATTTTTATATAATGTTCACAACAACCCTGGAAGTTAGTATCTAAGTGTCTTACAAACTAAAAAACTAAAACTCAGAAATTGTGTATGTTACTGATTAAGACTAGCGTTTAAAAACCCAAATATGCTTTGACCTTGAAGCCAATGCTTTTTTTTTTTCTTTAAATATACAGTTGTCCCCTCTTATCCTCAGTTACCCATCATCAACTGCAGTCTGAAAATATTAAATGGAAAATTCCAGAAATAGTACATAATATTCAAATTGCATACCCTCTGAGTAGCATGATGAAGTCTTGTGCTGTCCTGTTGCATCCTGCTTGGGATGTGAATCATTCCTTTGTCCAGCGTATTCACACTGTATTTGCTTCTAGCCCATTAATCACTTAGAAACGGTCTCCGTTATCAGATCAGCTGTGGAGGTATCGTAGTACTTGTGTTCAAGTCCCTATTTTACCTAATGGCACCAAAGTTTTAAGAGTAATGATGCTGGCAATTTGGTTATGCCAAAGAGAATCCATCAGGTGTATTAAGTGTCGGAAAAAACAGTATATATAGGCTTACGTATTATCCAATGTTCCAGTCATCCACTTGGGGTCTCGGAATGTGTCTGCTGTGGATACAATGGGACTACTGTACTATTACCATGAGAACAGTTAGCAAAATATTTGTTGACCTTTCCATCAAGCTAAGATTTTATCTAATTTTGTCTTCATTTTAGACCATTAAAGAATAAACAATCTTAGAGAATCTTCATTTTACCCTGATACCTAAGTTCCAAAAGGAAAAGTGTTTTTAGAGCATTCTCAGAATATCATTAGAGTTATTTGTTTAGAGGGATGTGTTTGAACCACCAGGTTGAGAATATTTTGATGGTAGTAGCCATAGTTATCCAATGTCACTAATTGGTATTTGAGGAAAAAACTAGGAATAGAAATGCTAGTCCATGCTGATGTAGACTGTGTATGTTTTAATAAAAAACACCTTGTTATTCTGCACATATAGTAAGCATAAAATTTCTAAAGAAATACTCATAAAAATTATATTTTGATAATTGGGTTCATTTGTCTCGTAGTAAATTTAAGTAATTATTATATGTCTGGAATGATGTATTTTGGTAACAAAAAGGTTCTAAATAATTATTCCTTCAAGGCTTAACCATAATTAATAGATATTTTATACTCTCTTACTTTGAACAGCATGATTACAGTGTACATTTTCTCGGTGACCTAGGTTAACCTTTACAAGCATGCAGCAAAATATAGCCGCCATTTCTAAGCTATATAAGGCTGATGGCTGGTTCCTGTGCCCTTCCAGTGTGTCATATTGCTATCACACTTCAGATTTGCTGGATGCACCCTGACTCCGCTCTTGCTTTTACGATGGCTTCTGTATCCTTTTGTTTCCTAGGCAATAATGAAAGTCACAAGGAGACGTTTATAACCAAGCTTATTAAGTTGATAATCATTTTATAGAAGTTGTTGGGTTGGTGTACACAAATGCATGGGCTGTGTAACCAACTTTTTAATGTTAAGGGCTCATTTTTTTCTGCCTTTGTTCTCATTTTCTGAGTTGGTTGTTTTCTCACAAACCTGTATGTCTTCAGTCAGGACCCTGTCTCATTTTTTTAGTTACACTAGCATTCCCCCAGGAGAAAAAGAATTCCCAAATTGAAAGAGTAGTAAAATTTCTGGCAAGGAAAGGTTAAGATAGTAGTATGCTTACAATTGACTGGGTGCTCTAATCCTAGGCCAAGTGTTCATTCAGTGCAAACTTAACCTGATTTGAATAGTCTTTTCACTTAATGTGAAAAGTCTTTGTTTTACTGTGAAATATTAGTGTATTTAATATCTCTGCAGGAGGTTGAGGGATGGTTATATAATGTATATATGACTATTTTCTAAAATCTAAAAAATTTTGAATTCTGAAAGATCTTGTTACATGGGTTTCAGATACGGGGTTAAGAACAGAAATCAGAAAGGCACTTTTAAAAGTGCTATTCTCTGGTCTCTTCCTTGTGTTATCTACAGGTTATGTAGGAAAATGGAAAATTATGCTAACCTTGATGATACGAGAGCAAGGTTCCCTGTTTCCCCCATTTATTTCATTTGTATTTTTGACGTGCAATCTTAAGCTTGGAGGAACTCAAGTTCTCACAGCCAGAAACTGGCAGAAGTGAGATTTCAAATCAGTCTTTAATTTTCTAATTCACAAACTTACTGTACTTCTGTAGTGTGTGTATGTGTATTTTGTATCTGTGGAAACCACACTTGGTGATTCCTACTCCTCAACCCCAAACATCTTTATCAGATCCATATGAGACTTCTTTGGTTCCACTTTCCTCCTGTTTGAAGATCTGAGTCACACCCTGCCTTAACTCCTTTCTCAATAGCTGCCAGTACCCTTACCATTTCATGGGCTTTCCCCCAAGCTTGGATATGGAATAAAACACCGAGTAGCTTCCCCAGCTTCCTTGCCATCCCTGATGACAAGCATTCAAGGCTTCTTTCATTTCAAGGATCCTGCTGCTAGTCACTACAGGGATAAACAAAAATAATATACATAAGAGCATAAGAAAATAATATAGGTAAATTACAAAGAACAGTTTTTGCTGTTTTTATTCTAGAGTTCTCCATGGAATCAAATTTTGATTTCTGCCTTTATTGAGAACGATTCACCATTTATCATCTTCTGACTCCACCTTTAGATGCACCGTAAATGTGACAATAGTTGCAAAGTAAAAAGGAATAACAGGGTCTTTGGTTTCTGCGGACAATTTGAACTCAAGAACTTCTAGACTGGGTAGTGTATTGATTACTAGGTTTTTACCATGATTAAAAATGAGTTCCTCTGAGTGTTTCTACACTGTATTTGTCCCCAGCTAGTTGAGTGTTCTAGCAGAGTACATGGCACATAAATAGACATTCAGAAATTTAACATACATTTGTTAACTCTGCCAGGTGTAGGACATGCAAAGTTAAACTATAGCCATGCTGAACAGAAACCTACCCAAGCATGGTAACTTGTACACAGCATTGTAGATAAGTGGAAAATTTTTCCCGTCTTCACTTCAAGGTTCTTTGGCTAATCTATTAGACTGACATAAAACAGATTAACAGGAGAAAAACAAATTTGTATGGGTGTCCCATAAAAATGTGAGGCTGAAGAAGTGAGCAAAGCAGGAAGCTTTTATATCTTCTATTTAGATAAACTTGTGAAGAACTGACAAGACAAAGAATTTGGGCTTGGGGTAGTAAACTGGTGAAGAAAGACATAACAAGGTTTGTTTACACAGCCAGCTTTGCCCTAAATTTTCTCTCTGGTGATAAGGGTGCCTCCATTCTGATACAGGGAGGCTACCTTTCATATGGGAGATTTAGCTCCTCTCAGGGGAGACAAAGGAGGTTCAGAGTGTCCTTGCAACGGCTGTTTCTCATATACTTTTAATACAAAATCAATATGCCAAAGTGCATATTTTGAAGTGGCATATTTTGCTCCCCTTCAGCATAAACGGACATAGAAACCAATAAAGAGGCATGATATATCAGAAAAGGCTATCTGTGGGGTGGCTTCTGACTACTTAAATTCTCACCCAAGTTCTACTTACTGACTTTGAACAACAGCCTCTCCCTCACTGACAAATGGGGCTGTGGAATCTCCAGCACTGGATTATTAAATTCATGAGAAGAGCTCGAAACAGTGCCTGGGTGATGGTCGTCTTCCAGGCTGAGAACATAGGGTAATCCGTTTCATTTTTCTATAACACATTACTTCTCCCCCGGCAAGTTCGAAGTTTCAAGTCCAGCCAATTCTGTCGAGACGCTCTGTTTATCTCCACAAGCCGTACTGGAGAGGCGAGTTCTCCAAAGCCCAGCCTGGCCTGCTCCAGGTGGCTAGAGCAGGCGACACCCTTTGCCGTCAGGCGCCCTCCGGCCTCGGCTGCTCTCCGACCTTGAGCGCTCGCCCTCGGTTCCCACAACGCCCAGGAATCGCAACCCGCGCTGGTATCCCGGCCAGAAGCGCGCCACCGCGCGCGCAGCCCCGCCCCCTGCTGCCGCGTGATCCGACGTGCCTGGCGCGCACGCAGAGGCCCGGGCCGGGGCCGGCAGCAGCCGAGGGGTCTGAAAAGATACTGCAGGCTTTGGAGGGGGTCGGGGCGTGGCTTCCCCGCTGGGCGGGCGGCCCCGCCACAGGCCCGCCCCCGTCGGCCGCTGCCTTCGCGCGCGAAAATCAAATTCGGAGACCTGGCGGGAGAGCCTCCGACCGACCCGAGTCCAGCCTGCAGGTGAGGCCGCGTTGGGCGACGGCGGCGGCCCAGACACCTGTGTCCACTTCCCAGACATCCCAGCCTGACGTGTCGAGGCCACCACGAAACGGGGAATGGCCACCCCACCGAAGAGGAGCTGCCTATCTCCTGTGACCAGCTCCGAGGGGACTCACATTAAGAAAATTTCCATCGAAGGGAACATCGGTAAGGAACCCCGGAAATTGTTGGGTCCATAGCAAGGAGAATCACGGCAGTGGCTGAAGTGCCCAGTTTGCGCGTCTCTGCGGTGCTCCTCAGTGAGGGCTTTCCTTCCAGTCTGGCCGTGTGGATGTGGCCTTGGCTTCGAATACCCTTCCCGCCAACAACATCCTTCCCTGCCCTCTCGAGCCTCCCTTCGATGCACCGAAAGTGGCGGCGGCCCCTGGGCATCAGGCAGCGCGGAGATCTCCTGGCCTGTGAGGCGCGCTTTGAGCCTGGTTCATCTTTTTGGCTAGGATCCCGCAAAGGGAAACGTCTTTTTGTTTTGTTTTTGTTTTTATTTTGTTTTGTTTCGTTTGAGGGGTGTGTGTGTTTGTGTGAGTGTGTCAGTACTTGGGGGTGAAATTTATAGACGTTAAATTACCGTCATTTAGGTGTACTCTTCTATTAGCTTGACAAACATAATAATATCATTTTACCACCACCATCATCAGGATTCAGAACATTTCCATCACCTCAAAAGGTTCCCTCCTGCTCCTTTATAGTCAACCTCCTCTCCCTTCCTGTCCCCTAACAACCACTGATCTCATTTCTGTCCCTGTCAGTTTTGCCTTTTCCAGAATACAAACAATCATAGAGTATATAGCCTTTATGTGCCTTGTTTCTTTAATTTAATAGAATGCTTTTAGATTCATATTGCTTATTTAGGTAGTTTTTCTTAAATTGCTGAGTAGTATTCCACTGTATGGTTATACCGCAGGTATAACCTTTCCCAGTTGTGGACATTCGATTGTTCCCAAGTTTTAGCGATTATGAATAAAATTGCTATAAACATTCAAGTACGAGGAAAGAGTGTTTTAATGATCTTAACAGCATGAAGTTTTTCACTCCTTACCGTATATCCAAGTTATGATTCAAAGACTATTACTGTTTCTGTTCTTTCCCCAGATGTCATTTCTCAAGATGCATCTGAACTTCCTATTATATATTTCCTACAACAGGAAACCGATGCCTGCTACTTCCTGTTTTGAAAGAATTTTTTGGTTTTCAAGTTAGGTACTGTCTACTCATGCATACAGCAAATGTTTTTTAATTCTTGAATTCAAAATACTTTAAAAGGCAAGACAAACAGATGCTTTGGTAGCATTCCAAGGAATAGAAAAAAACTGAACATACCCTCAAAGAGGACATCTTGTTTCATTGCTCTAGTATTAAGGCACCAGTGGAAAAGATCCGTTTTCACTTGACTCTTGAATAATACAGATTTGAACTGTATGTGTCCACTTATACAGGGATTCCCCCCCCACCTCCAATAAATACCTGTGCTGTTTATCGTCTGTGGTTGGGAGTCTGGATGCAGAGGGCTGACTGTAAACATTGATCTAAGCCATTTTATGTAGGGATTTGAGCATCCGTGGATTCTGGGTATCCACAGGGGTCCTGGAACCAATGCCTTCTGGATACCAAGGGACAACTTAAATTTTTGAGGAGTCAAAAATTATACGTGGATTTTCTACTGTGTGATATCAGTGCCCCTAACCTCTGCATTTTTCTAGGATCAAATATAGTAGATTCATTTCCTCTTAGCAGGATAAGCTCTTTGAAGGTGTTTACTACTGATTCCTCACAGCTACTTTTTGGATAAAAAAGACTATGTATATAAAGACAGAAAGTTGTTGAACAAAGCCATTTCAAAAGTAAATTTGTATGAACAACCTCTCAGATCAGTATCACAATGAGTTAATTCCCTTCCCCTTTCTTAAATCCAGTTAGGTAACATAACCTATCTAGCAATTTACTTCCCTTCCAGAATCTTTCATTTTCCCACATTTGAAGTAATTTTCTAATGTCAGCCTATCTCCAGTTTCTCTTAACTACTTCCAGAGCAGTCTTTCTATGTACAAATGTATATTAGTCCCCCCTTATCCATGGTTTCACTTTTTGTGGTTTCAGTTATCTGCAGTCAACCATGGTCTGAAAATATTAAATGGAAAATTCTAGAATAAACAGTCCATACTTTTAAATTGTACACCATTCCGAGCAGCATGATGCAATCTCATGCTGTTCCTATTCATACCCCCAGGATATGAATCATCCATTTGTTTGGTGTAATTGTGCTATATATGCTAGCTGCCTCTTTAGTCTGTAGTAGCTATCTTAATTATCAGTTTGACTGTCATGGATCAGAGTGCTTGTGTTCAAGTACCCTTATTTTACGTAATAATGTCCCTAAAGCACAAGAATAATGATGCTGGCAATTTGGATATGCCAAAGAGAAGCTATAAAATGTATGTATGTGTAGGAGAAGACAGTACAGCTGACCCTTAGACAATACGGGTTCAAATAGTATTTTTGATCCACAGTTGGGAATCTGCGAATGTGGAGTGCTAACTGTATGCATTTTACTGTGCCATTTTATATAAAGGACTTGAGTATCCTCAGATTTTGGTTTCCATGGGGGTCCTGGAATAGTTAAATTTTTAGGGAGTCAAAAGTAATAGATAGGTTTTTGACTGCAGAGGTAGGGGATCAGTGCCCCAAACTCCCACACTATTCAAGCGTCAACTGTATTTATAGGGTTTGGTATTATCTGCAATTTCAGGCATCCACTGGGCATCTTGGAAAGAATTCCTTGCAGATAAAGGGGGCCTAGTGTTATTGTGTTAGCATCTGCTTAAAATTCTCTGACTTCCCCCTTACCTACACTGGAAGGAGTTGCAAATTGATAGCCTGCATTTGTACAATATTGGCCTACACATTTGAAAAAAAAGTTCAGTTAGTTGTTAGTATTAAAATTTTTTAAGATTCTCATAAACTGAAGATTCTTGACTTCTCTTGAAAACTATGAAGATCTGGTAACACTGGGCCTATGTTTCTTCTGTAAGACAACAATTTGATATTTAGATGGGATATGTTCCTTACCACTTATTGTCTTTCCTGACACAAGCTTTGTCTGTTACTGCTCTTGCACTGTTGTTCATGTGTACCCTCTACCTTATTTGTCAGCTATAAATGTACAAATTGCTAATCTTTGTGTAAAAGACTATTTTCTGATTCCTCTATTCTTCCTAGAATTTGAAACTTAACTGGTCATTTTAATTTTATATTCATTTAACCCATTGTCTCGTGTTCTTTTGTTACTAAAATGCTCCCTTATGTTAGATTTATGGAGGCTTTACTTGTTTCCCTCATTGTAATAATCTGTACAGAACTTTTGGCATCGTAGTGCCTACTTGGCATTAGAACTCTTGTTAGGTTCTGTGACTTTTTAAAATATTAATATCAGTGTCCTTGGTTCTTGTTCTCCTTTGCTTTCATAGAAAACTAATTTATTAGTTTATTTTCTAGCTTCCCATTTCTTCCAAAAAATGTAAGGAACTGGATATTAGTCAGACTTGGAACTATAGATAACTGTTGTTACTCTGCTTGAATTAAATGTAACTTTTACTACTTTAACATTTCAAAGTATGACTACATAAACTTTTTCTGTTTGTAGGCAGTATCAGAAGAAAGCTGAATGCTCTAGGGTTAGGTGCTTTTAGACTCTAACTGATACCTGATTCTTTAATATGTTACTTGGGTGTTTTTTTCTGAACATCATGTTTTCCTTTCCTTCTTCATCTAGCTCGGTGAATGTCTGGTGATCATTTTATATGCTTCCACTTATTATTTTTCTAAATGTCTTACACTTCCTGTGCTTACTCTCTCCACACAAAATCTGTGGTCACCAGTGTTTTCCCCATGATTAGTTCTAATGGTCATCCCATTTATCCTTAAAAGTTTTTCTCCTATCTTGTGGTGATAATATGACTTTTGTGTTTTGCTTCTCACCTCTTCTTTGTGTGTTGTTACCTTCTTATTGATCTCCATCCCTCCCCCCAGCCTTTTCCCTCTATACGTAATCTTTTAAAGTTCTTCCAGTTTTTCTTTTTTCTATTGCCCTTTCATGTCCTAGATTTGAATATAGATCTATAAGTCAAAAGTAAGTTCTTTTTGCCCCATTTGTATCCAGTTTATAAGGAAGAGGAGGTTTTGCTTACAAGCATACAGAAGTTGCTTTTTATATGTTTATGTGTGTATGTATGTGTGTGTGGAGAGAGAGAGAGAACACATTATGCTGACTAGAGATGTCTAGCATAACCACATTTGGTGACTTCAGATGGGAGGGGTGTGGTGTCATTGTCATTGCTACACCCTGTTAAATCTAGGTCAGGACTTTTCCTATTACTAAATAAAATGTATTCCTGGATAATTTAAAAATAGTGAACATAATATGTTCTGATTACACCTGAACTCTCCCCATCCCCAATATCTCAGAAACTAATGAATAAGCAGGGAGAAGTAAAGTACGTATGACTTTTTAAAAAAGGGTTGGTTAGAATGCACACTGTACAAGAATCATGAAAGCGAAGCAGAGAAAACATGGCTATTGCTTGTAGGAAGTGCTTTGCAAAAAATATTTTTATAATTCCTGTTAGCCACAGCGCCATATGATAATTAGTGTCATAATAATCATGCTATTTCCCATTCTAAAACTTTAGGCATTGGATACATCTTTATATTAATTTTATAGTTTATTTGGTTGTTTCTAAATTAGTTTTAGAGAAGAAAGACCTGAGCTTGTTTTTAAACTGAGAGAATGAAGCCAATAGAGAGGAAAATTTTGAAAATGTGAAAGCCTAGAATGACTATCACTGTGATTGCTTATCACAGCACTTTCCATGAAGAGGATGTTATGATTATCCCCATTATGTTATGAGAAAACAGGCTCAGAGAGGTTCAGTGACTTACCCCAAATCACATACCTCATTAAGTGGAAGAATAGTCTTAACCACTTCCCACAAAGTTTTCTCTCATTGCTTGGATAAGGAAAATGAGTGTAGGACTAGGATTCTTTTCTGCCATAACATCTTGCATAAAATTCCACCAGGTTTTTAATTCTCTTCTATGGTTTTGGTAAACTAAAAACAGTAACAAATGTTAAAGGTAAGAGAATTGAATGTTTTGTTTTTTTGTGTTTGCTATTGATGAGAATATGTTCTGAGAAATATGTTATTAGGTGATTTTGTCATTGTGAGACCATCATACAGTGCATAAACGTAGGTGGTATAGCCTACTATACACCTAGGCTATATACTATAGCCTACTGCTCCTAGGCTGTATGCCTGTACATGTTACTGTACAAAGTGACAGGAGAATAAATCAAACACCAGAGAAAATCATGCATTCAAAAGATGTGTTAAACACAAGATTTAGTAGGCTGATGCCAGCATAACACGGCATCTCATTTTTCCTTTTTTTAATAAGTAGAAAAAATATACTCTAAAATAAACATAAAAAGTATATATAGTAAATACATAAACCAGTAATGTAGTCATTTATTATCATCAAGTATTATGTACTATACATAATTGAATGGCTATACTTTTATATGACTGGCAGTCCAGCATCACCATAAACATGTGATTAATGCCTTGGGCTAAGATGTTAGGACAGCTATGTGTCACTAGGCAATAGGAATTTTTCAGCTCCATTACGATCTTTAGAGAACCATCACAGTATATGTGGTCCATCATTGACTGAAATGTTGTTTTATGCCATACATGCCTATAAATTTTGAAAAGTTGATGACTAGGCTCTTTTTCTGATAAGTTTCCTTCCTCAGTTTTACTTTTCCTCTCACAATAGCTGCAGGGAAGTCAACGTTTGTGAATATCCTTAAACAAGTCTGCGAGGATTGGGAAGTGGTTCCTGAACCTATTGCCAGATGGTGCAATGTTCAAAGTGTTCAAGATGAATTTCAGGTATGAAAATAAAATTTAACTAAATAAAATGAAAACAGTTTGGAGAAGCAGTAGTATTTAATCTCTTGGGTTTTGTGTTTGCTTGTTTTTCCTTTTCTAATAAAACTTTATAATCTTGCTTTAAGTCTGTATCTTCACCTGGGCAGTACTTACACGGATGTCTGTATGTATGTTGAACTATGCACTAAAGATTTATACGCTTTATTGTGTCTAAGTAGAATTTGAAAAGTTTTCAAAAATTAATTAAAAAGTTTTAAAAAATCTAATTGCAAGTTAAATTTCTTGAGCAGCTTTTTACATTTTGTTTAAAAACAAGCAAACCAGGAAAATAAAAACAACTACCCAATAACTGAATTTTATTAGTTTATCTTTCTAGCCTTTTGTCTTAGAACCATTTCTCTCCTATTTCTTCACACTGTCATTCTTGCCGACTTTCACCGTGGACACAAGTTTCAATTTCTCAGCACTTTTCCATCTTACATTGCAACTGAGAAAGAGGGAATAACAGTTGAATTTCAGTTTTTATAGCAAAAAAATTTTTTATTGTATATGTATGAAGGAGAGAGATCTGATAAGATTTTCATTTCTGGAGAACTGAGAATTGAAATTGAAAGCAGCATAGCAGAAACCTTCAAAATGGAAATGTGTGCTAGAAACTTAATTTGTTAAAGATTAGGAGCACAGGGATTTGGGGAAAAAAATGTCTATTTTTTAGAGTTTAGCTGTTGGTATGAGGAATCAGAGAATAACAATTGAGTATTTAAAATGTAATATATACAAGGAGGAGTCACTTGCAAGATAATCTGTAGACTATTTTGAATAGCCAAAAATATTTTCTCACACACCTATTTGTTTTAAAGTGGATAAATTTGCTGCTTTCTTTCGACATTTTTTATTGGCATGATATAACCATAGAAAAGTATATGAAACCTTGTACAGTTCGAAGAACAATTTTAAGGCCAACATTTTTGTTACTGTCGTCCAGGGCAAGAAAGAACATTGCTATCATTCTAAAAGTCCCTGTTTGTCCTTCCCAAGTCACAATATCTTATTCCTTGGAATAACAACTCTACTAGGAATAATCTCATAAAATAACTCCTGTGATAATAATTTTCCTGCTTTCTAAAAATAATTTGATCAAACATATCTCTAAGCAATAGAACTTAGTTTTGTCTGTTTTTGAATGTTATATAAATGAAATGAACTTTGCATTCTTTTTCTTCTTGTGTCTTTTGCCTAATAAGTTTATGGAAATTGTCCATATTGTTACATGCAGCTATAGCTTGTTCATTTTCATTGCCATATAGTATTCATATATCATTTGTCTGTTCTATATGTGATCAATTTTTGAGTGGTTTCTAGTTTAGTTGCTATAAAAACAGCTTTGCTGTGACCATGAATCCTGGTACACACATACAAGAGTTTCTCTAGGAATAAGAAGTAACATTACTGGGTGGTGGAGTATGTGTATGATGCCTGTTTTCCAAAGTGTTTTTACCAGTCTACATTCTCTACAGTGTACTCAGCTGTCATAAGTCTTTATCTTTGTCAACATTTTTAGTATTGTCCAGCTTCCTAATTTTTGTCATTCTGTTTACTGTTTAATATCTTTTATGTTTTTAATTTGTGTTTCCATGACTGATAATGAGATTATTTTAATTAATTAATTTATTTGCCATTTCTTTTTTTGGATTTCTTTTGTGAAGTCCCTGTTCAGGTCCTTTTGCCCATTTTCTTTTGGGTCTTCTGTCTCCCCACACCCTACATTTTTACCTCCCAAAGTATGTCTCATGGCCTTGCTTACCTTTAGAAATGAGAAACTTATGTTCTAAAAATGCCTCTTTTCCCCCCATTCCTGGGATCAGCTGTCAGTGCAGTTATTCTCAGGTGTTAGGTAGAAAGTAACCAAGTTAAACCAATGTCAGAACTACAGAAGGGATTCCAGTGTTAGACTAGATTGGATTAGATGAATTCTATTTAAGGTCCATTCTAGTTTTAGTATTTTGAGCTTCTAACTCATATTAAATATGTGTAACTTTTATTGGTACATTAAATGTCCACCTCTCAGCATACCTCGCATTAACCAATGGTGCAGAAACAGATGAAATCCAAAATGCCAAAAATATTAATTTGCAAAGAGAAATGTAATTATCAGATTCACTGAATTAGGTCACTCCATTTTCTATGTAGGCCCATAATTCACAACCAGTGGAAAGGACTTTTAAGAATCTGAAGGATTTGGGGTGATTTTAAAATAACAAACAATTCCTTGAGAATTTAAATATGTGAATGCCTCCTGATTAAAATGACTGCTCTAGTGAATCACTGTTAGTGTTAAGTATATTGAATCCTTTAGTTAAATTGGAGAGAAGAGGTTGAAAACATTGTATTAATATGGGAAGACAATTTAATTAAGAAAGTTGTCTGTTAAGCTTTGAAACAGAGAACAGGGAGTTAGTTATATTATCTCAATGACTGATGTTATCAGACCATGACACATTGATGCATCTGTCTCCATTTTGAGACTGTATTGGCATCATGGATCTGATACTCACGTTTATGGGCTGGGCTTTTCTTCCTGTGTACTAGAGTCAAAATTTCAAACTAACCTTTCTTTAAAACTACCATGCAGATGCTTTTATTATCACTAACATATACGTTCATCAGTTTACTGTAATCTAGTCATCTCTTCATGCTGTTAAATATGGTTACCTTCATTGGATTTTGGGGCATATTCTCTAATAGCTTAATTTTGTGTGTGCTACTGTGTTGTAAATCTTCTACTTCCAGGTGTAAGGATAGTATTTGGGAGTATAAGGTTGTGGGGTGTGAGGTGGTGGTGAGTGCGTGGGTTCCCTGTATCTTTGGATATTTTCTTTTTTCCTGGACCTCCACTAAACTCGAGAAATGAGATTTTCTTCCTTCATCCTGGATCCCTTCTTCAGACCCATCCCTGATGTAATCCTTGGGGTTATAGTGTGAATCACCCACTGTCCAAAGCTCAACTTTCTTAGATGACTCTGTCAATAGTGAGAAGCAGACTATCTTCAGACCCAACCCTTGTGAGGCCAGTCCTACTTTGGATAGTCTCCATTTAATCACACCTCTTGGCAGTTGCTGTAGAATTGGAAGAATTGGGCTGTGATACCTTTGTAAATAAACTTGCCACCTGCATGATTAGCTTGGGGTTTTTTTGTTTTTTGTTTTTTGTTTTAGGTTGTTTTTTTTTTTTTTTTTCTTAACCTGCCATCTAGTGGCTGAAATATTGCTATACTATTGATAAGTTGCCACCAATTTTAGCAAAATAATGAGGCTAAGTATCTAAAAAGATGTAATCTTCCCTCCCTTCCTCTCCCAAGGTAAGATTATCTTTAAAACATACCATTCAGATAATTATCAGTCTTTATATTAAAGGTTTATTTGATGATTTATGTTATTACTTAGGCCCAAAGCTTTGATTTGGATTTGATTGCTTCTTTTTAGCTTATTTTTAAGATATACATACTGTTAGGTATCCCTGCTCTCTCCTATTTTCTTATTGAGCAGAATTCTTTGGAGGAGCTTTGTTATTAATTGTGAAGTACTATTTTACCACTAGGAAGCCACCGAAAACTTAGTAACTAAGAAAAAGAAGGGATAAAATATACTTGTCGGTGAAACAACATTATAATTTTTGAAAAGTCATTCTTGGAAATTATTTAAGAATACTTGATAAAGTACTTCCACTCATACCTTCTGAAATCACTTGATAACTTTCGTTGGCTATTTTATAATTATCTTGTTTGGTGGATTCCGATTCGTTTTGATTGAACGTAATTCAGCTCTTGTGCAGTGTTTGCAGAGATTGGTCTAGAATTAAAAGGTAAGTGATTTTGTATCTTGATATTTTTGGTTTGTCTTTCTGTATATTGGCAATAACATGTTTTGTGTAAAATGTTCTGTCATGAAGTGAATTATGGATATGAATTACAGGAACAGAATAAAAGTTATTCATAATCCTCCCTTGTGTTTAGGCAAGAGAGATTTATTGCGAAATCCAAATAAAAGATGTGTGATCTTTTCTGTGGCATTAACTTTTTTTATTGTGGTAAAAGCACATATTATAAATTTTACCATCTTAACCATTTTTAAGTACAGTTGAATAGTGTTAAGTATATTTACAAAGTTATAAAACAGATCTCTGGAACTTGTAGAGTTGTAGAACTTGTAGAACTGAAACTATATTCATTAAACAATTCTCCTTTGCCCCCTTCCCCCAGGCCCTGTTAATCACTATTCTATATTCTATATCTGTGAATCCAGCTACTTTAGATAGTTCATATAAGTGGAATCATTGGGTAGAACTGAGTCACATGGCCACAATTAACTACAGAGAGGCTGAAAAATAAAGCCTAGTGGTATGTCCAGGAAGAAAAAGAACCTGGTTTTAGAGAACATATAGTAGTATCTGCCACACACATATTTCTAAACAAAAGTAAATTTATTTAAATTTATTTTTAAATGTAAACTCAAAAAGTACCATGTTTAACTACTTTATGTGGAAGTTGTTGAAGTTTTATTTTAAAATTAATGGTTATGTTGGTGAGGTATTTCTGTAGTAAAAACCATCATTTGTGCAACAAAGCCCAGATGATAAAGACAAAAATTGTTTTTCATGGTTAGTTTTATTTTAAAAAATAAGTCAGATGTATTTTTGCTAGTGAATTTATGTTGTTACATCATTAGTGAATTCTCTATTGTATGTATAGTTATGTAAAATTATCCATGTCTACAATAAAATTATTAAATTAAAGAGCACTGGCACCAAGTTAATCATCCACATAGTATCCAAATATCTCCCTTCAATAAATCAAATGTAACTGTTGTTTACTTTATAGTTACAGTGTCACTATTTGATGGCAGTGAAACATGTTGGAAAGAATATAGCTTTGAACCAGTTTTAGGTGTGAATTCTAGCTTTGCTGTTTACCGTGTACCGTGATATTAACAAATTATTCAACCTTTTTGAGGCCCTTTTTTAATCTGAAAAATAGGGTCAGCAATGACGATTCATAGAATTTAGATAATGTATGTAAAGCTTTTCATATAGTTCCTGGCATAAAACACAATAAATGGTAGATATTATTATACATATCATTAAAATAGAAATATATTATCTTAATGAAAGTATATTTTGAGTAATGAAATTTATTAGGTCTTCAAATATGTTCTATTTCCTGTTGTTAAGACATAAAAAATAAACTTAGAAAAATGTAAATATGCCTTTTGTGCTCGTATTCCTAAGCACATTCATTTTTTTTGAAAACATGCCATTTAAGCCAGGGATAATATAACCAGGGATAGAGCAGACTGATCCAAGACTTAAATTTTGTGTTTTAAATTAATGTTTGTATTGCAGAGAATTCCATATATACAGAGACACCACTGCCATTCTGCCCCTCTAATTTCTTTAATGAAGTGAAAAAACTTTTTAAAATTATTTAAGGTAAGATTAAGCCATTGGATGAATGCTGGCACCTACCATGAAATCAGCTGTAACTTATGAGAAGTTGATCTTAAATTACCTTTTTGGTTAATTTAATGTACAAAAAGGAGAAAACAGAAAGACTCTGTATCACTTTATCACTTTTCATATTTTTCATCACTGTGTCTTTATATTACTTTTCTTCTTCAAGCTATTTTGAAGTTCATTTGTTTTAAAACAAATAATCTCCATTTCCTTTTTGAAGAAATGAAGAAATGTGCCTAAAATCTGGTATCATTATTGAAAGAAATTTAATGTGACCTGGTTTTTCTGTTTCATTGGAGTCTTTTTCGCCGGAGGTAAATGCTTATGTTTTTTTTTCATTTAGACCATCTTTGAAGGACAGCTGACATCCAGGAAAGGTGAAGAAAGTTTTGTTAAAATACATGTCAATTGGTCAAAAGTTTATAAAATTATTTTAGACTTGCCAAACTTTACTTAAATGACAATACATAATAAAAATATGCTTTTTAAAACACAAATTTAACTACCTTTTCTTTTGAAGAAGGAATGTTTGCAATAGTTAAAAGTACTGGATAAGGGACACACAAATAGCTGAGAACAAGGAAGGAAGCAAATCATTTGTGTGGCCAAAATAGAGGTCACGAAATTGTGTATTAAGGTAAATGTGGTTTATTCATAGGGTATTTACTTATACTTTTGACGAAATCTAATAAACTTATTTTCTGTCAAGGGAGGGACTGTAAAGAGGCAGCCATGTCGACAACCTGATATCAAAGGAGGAAATAGGAAAATTGAAAAACAGACAAGAACTAAAAAGTAATACCAGTTTGAGCTCAAATAGCAATTTGAACAATTTGTTTAAGATCAAATAGCAACTTGAACAATTTGTGCCTGATATTTTTAAGTGTAGAATGGAGGCTTATACTCTATTGCTAACTTCTTTCATACATCCAACAGTTGGTATTCATAAAGTTGTCTCTGGTACTAAGAGTCATTTTCAAAATGCTATGTGTACTGTGGTAGGAAAATAAAATATACATTAATGTCTTCTCCCTAGGAAAATAAGTAAAAAAAAATTTTGTTGAGTTGAAAAATTAATTTAGCTGGAAAAATTCACTTGTATGAGAAACATTTTCTCCCTGGAGAATACTGAATAAATGTAAAGTCAGTTTAAAATTAAATTAACAAAGGCTCTTTAATGGAATGCTTGTAAAAATAAATTTATTCTTTAAGCAATTTGGGAAGGTTACTACATCAATATTTCAGTTCATCATCTGTTAGGAGTTTTCTAAACAGACCAATTTTTGACAGTTAGCCTCTTGCCATTTTATACTTTTTTTTTCAATTTTGGTAAGAATTCACTTAATTATGTGGTTTGTGGTGTGTAATTTAAATTCTGTCTCAAAGTGCCATGTGTTTACGTGGTTTTTAGTTCTTAACTGAAACTTTGAGGTCAGTTGTAATATTTACACTTCTGGATTTTTTTTTTTTCTAGAGGAAAACCACCTACTTTGAGCATGAACTTCAAGGAAGCATTCAGGGGTGTTTATTTAGACTAGAAGAGAGAATGGGAATTAAGCAATCATATCACATGATCAAAGACTTTATACAACTTTACATGGAACCTTTATGTAGCTTGACTTTACACACAAGTCTGATGAAGCATCCCTTGCCTACCGTATGGACCTATGAAGACAGCTCCCTATTTCTTCCTTTTGTCTGATAAATCTTTGACTCTCCAATGCAGGTGATAGATAAAACTGTCATCTTCTAAAAAACATAATATTCAAGATAGTCACCTGTTAGGGCAGAGCTCGGCCTTTGTTTTCTGACAGAGAAATGATCATTCCTGGACCACAAAGGGAGGACTTGTCAACAAACACATGTTTTACCTTCTATTTCTCTGGGCTCTGAAGAAAAGAGAGCTCTTTTTGCTGAAGCAACTGTAGCTAGACTAAGAATAATGGGATATGTGTTCCTGTAAATGGAAGCATTAGGTTTATTGGTATGATTGGGCATGTGTAGTAAGGATTACTGTTAGGTCACTGGAATTTAGTGAGAGGGAATATTAGGAAGTGAGAGTGACCAACCTATCCCAAGGTATGTGGGGATAGTCCTCTTTTATATAGATAAAATTGAGAACGGTTTTGTTCTCCTTCCTAAAATGGATCTGAACTATGAAAAAGAATCATATGTAGGTAAAATTCAGTTACATCACATGCTGTTGGAATAATATTCTATAATCTGAGTACTTACAAGCTGAAATGTTGCAGAAAAGTTGTAAAAATCAGACTGATGAGAAACCAAGCAGCCCTTGGAGAGTTAGAGAACTAACTTTATTTGTTGGCAATCCCAGAGGAGCTAGCTCTGAAGATCTGGGCTCAGTTGCAGCATTCCTTATGTAGAATTTATTTGGCATGGGCTGATTGGTTAATTTGTCCTCACATGGTTGCAAAGTGCAGGAGTTGCTATGGGTTGCAGGTAGTTACAGAGTTGCAAATCAGAGCTGCTGTGGGTTGCAGGTAATTACAAAGCTGGGGAGTTGCTTGGAGGTACAGGCAGTTACATTTGTTGCTTTGAACAAGCAAAAGGGAAGATGAACCTAGTTAATTTCAAGTAGGCCTATCCAGTGAGCATATCTACAGAAGCAGAAGGAACTGATTAGCCTTTTGAGTGAAAGTTCCTCTTCACTACTTCTGCTACTAGTTAGCTATGTAACCTAGCAAGCACCTTAATTTTTCTAAACTTTGTTTTTCTTATCAGTAAAATAGGAATGATAATAGGATAAACCAAGCTTGAATTAAATAAAAAATGAAAATTAAAATGCATTGTATTAAAAACATTAATAAGATAAATAAAATAGGGCTGCCAGTTAAAATATATACAATATTTGAGAGATATACTAAAGAATTATTTGTTGTTTAACTGAAATTCAGATTTAACTGGAGGTCCTGTGTTTTGTTTTTTCTTAATCTGACAACTCTAATATCAAAAGTATTCTAATATATTCTATCAAATATAATCAAGTTTAATATAAAAAGAATGACAATACTGTCACAAAAAGGAAGAAATTTCAGTGGCTTCTTTCTGTTCACCCCTTATTTGATTTGGAAAGCCTGGATGCTCAAAATTATTTCCTATATATATCACAAATTAGAGATTCATTTAGAATACCAAGCCTCTTTGAAAAACATCTAACAAGAAATTGGCTATGTAAAATATTTTAGTGGAGGCTGTGGTTGGAGAGAGATTAGCAAATAGTTACAGCCTAGGTAACTCAGGAGTTTTTAAGTGTGAAAGGTAAACTGGGGGATACCCAGGAGGACCTTGCTTACTTAAATACTTAAGTACATAGTGCTTTGTCTAGAGTAGGTGCTAGGCTAGAAATCTGAACAAAGCTGTGAAACATGTTATTTTTTGCGTGCGATATTTCATAAGAGCAGTAAATAATTTTATTGCTTTCAGAGGTAGGAGAAAGTAGTTTAGAAGAATTTTTTAAATTATAGTTACAGAACTCTGTATTCATACCTATCTCTGTTAAAAGCTTGAGTGGAAGTAAAGTAATTCCATTTGGAGACTGAGCAAATAATTTTTAAACATAAGAATTTTATCTGTTAGGTCAAATCATGCCTAATTTTATCCAGTATTTGATCTGCAATTAAGATCAAAGAGTTTTATGTGGAATGTGTGATTATTTTTCCTCAAAAGGTTAGTGTTATACGAAGGGTACATCTACATTTATCAACATGAATTTAACAGTTTTGAACTCTGGTTTAAGCTATAATCCTAATTTTCCTTTTTCTACCTTTAGTTGATGTTCATATTAGTCCACATCACTTGGTCCACATCATTTTTAATTATAGCTAGTCATGCCAACCTCTCGTTTATTTTAGTTACCCTTTTCAATCTGTTTTTGCCTTCTTTCTCATTCACAGAGAAGATGGTTTATATAAATTCACCATTTAAATCACTTGTCAAGAAGTTGGTTCAACTTTATTTTCTCCAGAGAGCTCTGTAGTTTGAAATAACTTTAAGAAGTAATTTTCATATTCACTGATTATATTGATTAGGTTTCATTTTTATAATACTTCAAATTAGGATTTTAATTGGGTATTTTTCTAAATTAATTATTTAGGTTTATCGGAATATCTATGTTATATTTATTTATAAAGATATTTGAAGCAGGTATTGTATATGTGAAATTTTTAGGAGGTAAGTAGCATCATATTGAATAGATTAATCCTGTGAATTCTTAATTATTTTAAGACATGAGACACCATCATTTGAAAGCTAATATTAATTTATTTAACTGAACAGCTTATTATATTGTCTATGCTTGAGGAACAAAAGAGCTTTTATGCCAGTTAGATCTATCAATATTTACTGTATTAGAAATTTAACTTGAAACACTTAAAAATTTATTAGCTAATTCATTTAAAAATCACAGTAATAAATCTGTTACATGTTAACATAACATTTTTATAAAAAATAACTTTTCTAAACAAAAAAATTAGTGACTAAATCTCTTTAATGTATGACAATAGAAAAAGCTGAATTTTCATATCTGCTTCTGTATTTGAACTACAGCCATATACATGTTATGTAGTCTTTGGGAAACAACTATACATTCATGAGAGAATGAGAATGGAAAAGGGTATGTTTATTATGAAAATAGGTTTTTTTTGTTTTTTTTTTTTCCCTTGTAGATTCCCTGCCAAGATCTCAGGGACTCCCTGGGGGTTCCCATACTGCACTTTAGTCTAAATAACATATTACTTCACTGATAGAAATTAAAGGTTCAGTAAGAAGAACTCTAGATATAAAGATTATTTTAAAAAATAGCATCAAAAGTTAGTAATTTTTTTGCATCATCACGTCCAGTCTATGTTCATATTTCCCTGTTGTCTCATATAGTTTTTTACAGTTTGT
This sequence comes from Pteropus vampyrus, assembly GCF_000151845.1. Lineage (NCBI taxonomy): Eukaryota > Metazoa > Chordata > Mammalia > Chiroptera > Pteropodidae > Pteropus > Pteropus vampyrus. Next base: position 673,009 of record NW_011888837.1, read on the forward strand.
TGAAAATAAGAGTCAAACAAGGTTTATACATTATATTTGGTTAATATGTCTTTTAAATTTTAATCTATTGGTCATTTTTTTTTTTCTTTGCACTATAATAATTGAAGAAACTGGTTCATTTGTCCCTGTACAATGTATCTCATTCTGGTTTTGACTGAGGCATCACTGTGGTATAATTTAACATGTTTCTGAAGTTCCTATATTTTCTATAAATTTGTAGTTAGTTCTTTATAGGCTTGATTAGATTAATTTCAGTTCATTTTCAGCAAGACTTCTTAGGTGATGCATGTATTTTCTTCATATTCCATCAGGAAGATGTCTTTTGTGATGTTAAAATTGATCAGTCTGTTCAGGTTTTGTCAGCCTAATTCATATATTATAAAATTCCCTTTCAGCTTTTCTCTGAAGATTTTAGCATCAATTGCTAATTGTGCCCCAATCCAATGTATCATTAGGTATTGCAAGAACATTTGTACAGAAAGGGCCAGAATAAAATGTTTGTTTTTTTTCTCTTACAAATTTTCAGAATAATTAATTGGTGCCCCAGCAACCTCGTACTATGATTAGAGAGTTGGGTTTTTTGTTTGTTTGTTTGTTTTCCGGTTTTCTTTAGTATTATGAATTTATGGATTTTCACCTTCCACTTATTTCTTTTGACCAGTGGAAGTCCCTTTGTGTTGGCTCCCTTGCCCTTGGCACAACCTCAGTAGTCTGTGATAGTTCGTTTCCCTAAACAAGATATGTTAAGAACATCTTGTACATTTCCTTCCTCATACCTGGAGTCAGGTATGGTGACCCTAATTCCTTTGGTGGGAAATGATATTTAGAGATCATAATCTGGGTGGCATTTATGTTTATTTTTACAGTATTATCATTGTTTATATGCCTTTTGATGGACAGAGCTAGGAAAACGTATTTTATGGAAAGTAAAATAATTCATGAGTTCTTGATGCTATTTTCAATTTAGATGTAAGATTATAGAGATTTTACTTGATTTTTTATTTTACATTTTTTTCTCATAACACTGAAAATACTGATTCTAAGAATGATTATTGAATCAAAATTTCAGAGAGGATCTATTCTGTTTTCTTAAAAGGTTAAGGTCATAGATTTAAATGCTGAATGGGTCCAGGCATCTAAACAAATCAGGCCTGTTGTGAGAATCAACAGGGAATGATGGGACTAATGAAATAGAGAACATATGTCCCACCTAATGGAAGCTTGTATGACTTGGCTCTAGCTGATTTTTATGAAGAGGCAATACAGGCCCAGTATTGCTTGGCTTTCTCATTTTTAAAAAGAAGATACAAATCTAGATAAGTGAAATTATCTAGCTTTTAAAAATTGACAACTAATTCAAAATTTTTTTTAAAGTCCTATTTGGACCAAACAAATAATTTCTGCCATAGGCTATTTGTGACTTCTTATAAAAAAGATCTGAGGAATTGGTGTTTAAACTAGCTTTTCAGATTCTTCCAGCTCTTAGACAGCCTGAAAAATATAGTGGGAAAGAACAGGAAGAAAAGGACTTACTCATTTTGGTTTTGCTAATCATGATACATTTATTTATCCAACTTCTCTTTAAAAATTCAAAATAATCCTATTGATCATTAACTTTGCTTTTTGTTTATTCATATTCAAAATAGGAACTGACAACATCTCAGAAAAGTGGTGGGAATGTTCTTCAGATGATGTATGAGAAACCTGAACGATGGTCTTATACCTTCCAGTCATATGCCTGCCTCAGCCGAATACGATCTCAGCTTGCCTCTCTCAATGGCAAGCTCAAAGATGCAGAGAAACCTGTATTATTTTTTGAAAGATCTGTGTATAGTGACAGGTATGTAAAATTGACTTGTACTTATCTGTTGGGAACCCTGGCTTAGAACTATACTTCTTTTTCTGTTTCCTGGGAATCAAAGTAATAGAGGCTGAATTTGAAATGGAAAATGACATTTAATACCTTCAGCACTTTGGTACTAAGGGCATTAGGGCAGTTCTAGCGTTTACAATCCCTAGATTCCATGGAAACTGTCGGGAACATGGTGGCCATCTCATTCAAATTTACAGAGAGTTTTTTTTTCTCCAACGCTCATAAAAATCTCCTCTGGTTAAATCTGAATCTATATTTTAGACTCACTGGGAGCAAGGAGATCAGAAATCTCTCAGAGTTCCTTAGATTTACCCTGCTTATAAAAAGATTTTTTTAACGTATAGAGTTAGCTCAGAACAGAGGTTCTCAAACTTTTGGTTTCAGGACCCCTTTCCATTTTTAATAATTATCAAGGAGCCCAAAGAACTTTGTTTTTTATTGATATTTATGTTATTAGAAATTAAGATAGAGAAATAGAAAAAATCATTTACTTAAAATTAGTAATAATAAACCCATTACATATTATAAATAACATCAGTGAAAATTATATTTTTTCAAAACAAAATTTGTAAGAAGAGTAGCATTATTTTACATCTTTTGTGAATCTCTATTTCTGACTTAATAAAAGATAGCTGGATTCCCATTTATGCTTCTATATTCAATCCGTTGTAGTATGTTCTTCTGGTTGAAGTAGAGTATATAAAGTAATCTGGCCTCTCACAGAACCACCAGAAGGGTCTTGGGGACTACTAGGGACCCTAGCACCACATGTTTAAGAACTACTGGTCAAGAACGTATTTCCTGTAGTTGGGGGTACTCTTATCGTTTTTATCTGCTGTCTAAGGCATTATCTCCCATGGGTTTTAGGAGAATATTCCATGTCCATTTAACATCATTTTCTCTTTTCTATTAATCTGTGCTTTTTGGAAAGGATTTATTTGTTGATGTAGACTGTCTTTCAGGTATATTTTTGCATCCAACTTGTATGAATCTGACTGCATGAATGAAACAGAGTGGACCATTTATCAAGACTGGCATGACTGGTTGAATAACCAGTTTGGCCAAAGCCTTGAACTGGATGGAATCATTTATCTTCGAGCCACTCCAGAGGTGAGACTCCTTAAATATTTGTTTGTTCCAATGAAAATTTAAAGTAATATTTAGAAATCCTTTCAGTGGTATGGAGTAAATGCAATTTAGTTTAACTCCACTCCCCACCCACTCCCCTACCTCCAAATTAGAAACTCATAACTGTCTAAATAAAAGCATTCTGTTTTCTCAGTAAACTAGAAGCCCGGATTTGGCAAATTGCTCTTTTAGGCTCTTCTCTGTTCTTCCGCAGTTCTGTTCTTCATTATTTCTTCTTTTGCAAGATCTCTTATCTATTACAGCTAGATGAAGAAACTTATTTAAGCAACTCTTAGACTATAGGCTTCATGGTGGGACTTTGGGTATTTTAATTACTGTTGAATTTCCAGTGCCTAGAACAAGGCCTGGGTACACAGTAGGAGCTCAGTAAATATTTGTTGAATGAATGGCAAAGTTGGCAGGAGGTTCATTTCAAGAAATTTTTTATGGTTTTGACTTTGAATGGGTGGATAATAGCAGCTACGATTTAGAAGAGACTTAGCAGACTCTTGGCGTTTTCAGTTAAGGGATCTTACCTGAAAATGTGCCTTACATCAGTGGTCCCCAACTTTTTTGGCACCAGGAACTAATGCTCCTATGAGAATCTAATGCCGGATGATCTGAGGTGGAGCTGAGATGCTAGCACTGGGGAATGGCTGCAAATAGAGATGAGGCTTCGCTACCATGCCTGCCGCTCACCTCCTGCTGTACGGCCCATTTCCTAACAGGCCATGGACTGGTTAGTACCAATCCGTGGCCTGGGAGTTGGGGATCCCTGCTTTACATGATAGGTTGTAACATAGCTGTTGTTTACATATGAAATTATATAGTGAACCCAGGAAGACCAAGTGTATACCTTTCATAAAACTAACCTGAATGAGAGCTTACGTATATTAAGAAATTTGATTTTGGTGCTTGCCATTTCCATTTTTTTCTTTTTTATTTCTATTTCTTCCCTAAATCACAAAATAGGCTCTGATGACTGTGTTATGACTTTTAGCCTGAAAGAATATAGTGTTGTATTGAAGCTGAATTTTCAAAGAAACTAGGTTTCTGACTTCAAGTGATGATATTATTTATCTTCTAATAGCAAGTAAGCCAGAATTTAACAATAATAACTTTGAAATTTACTTTTATATTTTTGAAAATAATTTTTTGTTTTTAATTATAAAAATAGTAAATGCATAGATGAAAGAACATAAAGAATACTAATAATTTATTTCTGTTAGAAACATTCATGAAAGTCAGTATCTTAAAGTCTAACAAAAAACTTTCATTAATATCAATTATGATGTAGTTTGAACAGAGGATCATTTAATTATCTAAAAAGAGGATTTATAGTAAACTTAGAAGTACAGTTTTATGGTGAACTTTTTTTTTTTTTTTACCAAACTTATTTCAGATGGAATATTTCAATTATGGATGCCCAGAGTTGATAGACTTATTATGACTTCCTTTCAAGTACTACTCGATTTAGAGCCATCAACTGGTTGAAAAGAACCAGGAGGGAAAAATGAACTATTTTAACTTTCTATAAGGAATAAATAGAGATTTTGGCCCCATAACTAAAGAGACACTAGAGCGAAAATTTTAATGGCAGCATACAAAAATAATTGTTCCTCCCCCCACCTCCCTTTTTATTGCTTGCTTGTAGAAATGCTTGAGTAGAATATATTTACGGGGAAGAAACGAAGAACAAGGGATTCCTCTTGAATATTTAGAGAAGCTTCACTCTAAGCATGAAAGCTGGCTCCTGCATAGAACACTGAAGTAAGACTTCCTTATTCTTATTTACTACTCATTTTTAAATCAAATTTTATCAACCTTTATCAAATTTTAATCAAAAAATGTACAGCACATACAATTTTTTATTTTTACCCATTTTATTTATTAGTATTTAGCATCTCCCAGAATTAGGTGTGAATTTTCATTTTTGTATTGCAATGAGATCGATTTCCTTAAAGTTTTTATAGCTAACCTGCCCCAGTGGTATTGACAGTGTCATATATGGAATTTCACATTAAGTGATAAAGTAGGAAATCTCTGTATATTATTTCGGTACTCAGAGAGTATTTTAAGATAAGATGTTTCAATTTCGTTTCTTAGATCAAGAGTTGGGAGGTAGTATAGCATAGTTGTTGAGTATGGAGTTTGCTACTAGTCAGATCTTGGTTCAAACCAGTCTCTTATTAGTGTGTGACTTTGGACAACTTCTGAGCCTCAGACTGGCCTTCTTGAACAAATTATTGACAACATTTTGATTTTTCAGTAATGATATAATAATGAGTTTTTAGTGTTTCTCTTTTATTTATTGCTTTTTCTAATTTTGTTCATCTCTCTTTAAACAGAACCAACTTTGATTATCTACAAGAGGTGCCTATCTTAACACTGGATGTTAATGAAGACTTTAAAGACAAACATGACAGTCTGGTTGAAAGGGTAGATTTATACACTTTATAAGCTATAAACTGTTATTTGTTTTGTCTTGTCTAAAAAAGTATTCTAACTTGTGAGAAGATGATTTTCTAACAAAAGATTACATAAAGTTGCATTAAGGGATGTTAAGAGCTTTAAAAGGATTTAGCCTGTTTACATTCTAATCTTAACTTCAAATTCTAGCTTTCTGGCCTTAGCTTAAATAAAGAGCTTCTTTATCCTTTAGATCCTTTTTCTGTAATATAGAGATAATCACATTAACATTGCTCACCTGCTTATCTGCTTTTTCCTCTTCCCCTCTTCCCTATACTACCAATCTTTAGATATTTGAATAGTAAACTAATTGTGAAATTAAATTTATTTTTTTCAACGAAATTCAATGTGGAAGACATTTGAAATTGTGAACTATAGATCTCATGCATTCTTATATTAGTTAAAATCTTGAGATTAAAGGATTTAAAATTTTTAGTTTTATTTGGGACCTTGTCAATAAGGAATTGTCATTGGCTAATCACTGAGCCATTGTCTTAATCAGTTAATCTATCCCCCAGGTATTTGGGAATTGACTATATTCTCTTAAGTGATTGGTGCCCATATTGATAAAGGGACTGGGAGAAAACCTACTGATGAACACTTGAGAGAGAATGGTAATGGGAATTAAATAACAAATATTCCTATATCCATGTTAATTAATGATCTAAGATCTAAAGAAGAAGCCTCATATTTTTTATTTTTGAGAGAAATTTGATTTTTCTTTTCTCTTTCACAAAATGTCTGCTATTTACTATAATAGGTACTTGACATTCATAAGGGCTGTATCTCAAGAATTTCAAAAATCTCAACATTTATAGATAACTACTATAGCATATAGCTGTTTTTCCCATGACATAAAGTAAAGCATAGCTGGACAATTCAAAAGACCTCTTCATACTATAAATGATGTTAAAAATACAGGATAGAACTCACTTATACTATTAAAATAAATTGTCAGCCATTGAAGTACTAATATCCAACTATCATTTTAACCGAATGAACCTGTAAAACTACTTTTAAAAATTTTATCTAACACTTCTGTATTCTGACTAAAAACCATCATTTTGTATTATTTATTTCTATTTTCATTAATGTTATCAGTTGGCTTTCTTTTTTAGGTATTTTTATGAGGCAATAATCTTTGCCTCTTCAGGAGAATTACTGTGTGTCTAGAATATGTAGAGAACAGAATCTTGTTGCTGTGACGTTGGTTGGCTAGGTTTATTCACTGTTTATATAACCTTTACTCATACATTAACATTACAGAGAGTATACATGAATCAGATTTGTGCTTTAGAAAAATTACAGATCTATTACATATCAGGACCTTTAGAGTTGTTTAAACCAAAGCTAAAGCTGCATATATCAGTGGTCTATGGTATTATAGAGACTATAAAATTAAAGATTATAAAATTAGGTTATAGCTGTTATAGAACTATCAATCGTAACATAATAACTCCTATAATGACATTTTAGCTCATTCATCTTTTACTACTGAAGTATTAATATATCTATTGAAAGTAAATGCTATGGCTTTATGATAGTTTTATAGTTGGGGTCTTCAACTGTTATATACCTTTAAATGAGGATGAATATTAGATATTTCAAATTAGTCAAATAATTATATTAATATATTTTTCCTCCCTTCAGGTCAAAGAATTTTTGAGTACTTTGTGATCTTATTAAAGCCTACAGGCAGCGAAATGATTCCAGTTACTTCAGCTTTGTGTATCTGTAGTTCCATGTTCATTCAACTCCTTTTAGAAAATCCAAGTTTTTAACTACTTTTGTTCCAAGAAAAAACTTTATTGGAAAATCCTATACAAAAATTTGTAACTAGTTTCTTCCTTCCTTCCGTCCTTTCTTTCTTTTCTTTTCCTTTTCTTTTTTTCTTTTTTTGGTTTAAACAAAGACATTTAATTATCTCATTACAAAAGTGGATGTAGATGGTTCCACAATCAGTGTATAGGCTAAATTACATCTTAAAGGACCCACCCTCCTTCTGTCTTTGCCCTCTGTTGTCCACTTCAGCAGGCTGCATTTTTTTCCCTGTGGTGCTCCCCATCTCACTGACAACCAGTTTCTTAACTGGAAACTTTAATGTTACATAGTAAATGGTACTGTGGCCTGTGTAAATTAGTACAAAAAGATGAAAGTGGATTTTAAGGAATCTTCTAGAAAAAGGATTCAAGTTTTATTTTAAGTACTTTTGGTCAAGTACCACCCCTTCTACCTTAATTATGTGGCCAATAAGACCAGGTTTAGTATTTAATCACTTCACTGATATTTATTAGTGTGTTTTTGTAACATATTTCTAGAGGAGCAGGTTAGTCTTTGTTTCCAGTTTATAATGACATAACCTATGTTATAAGTCATTTAGTCCTTTTCCTGCCTTTTTTTCTACATTTGTGCTAGACTTCATCTTTTTGCATATGATTTTAGATGATTAAAGAGGAAATGTTTCTGTATTTAAAAGGTAACTGAAAGTTATTACATGAGTAAAAGATTTATATGGAGCTTAAAATAGCTATCTGCTTTCTCCCTTCTCAGACCATTTTTTTAGAATGGAATGTTACTATTATAGTTAAGAGATTGATTTAAACTATGATTGTCTTTAAATCATTTGAGGTAACTGTAAAGTTTTCCTACATTTCTTATATTTATAGGTAAAATGTTAGTGGAACAGAGTGAGGGATAAGTTTTGCCATTTTATTCTTTATTGACTCTGCACTAGGAGTGCACTTCATTACCTTTATACTTCATGAGAAGTCAAAAGAGATCCTGAAGAAAAGGTAAATGATCTTAACAGTTTAGTCTGTTTAGTCCCAGCTGTTGTTTCTTACCTCATCCTGCTTTCTCCACTGTCTGGATTGCTTAGGCAGCCTGCTGTTTTATACTACACATTTCTACTTGGAGAACATCATGATTATTCTTCACTTCATAGTTTGCTTCGCTTTTCTGTAGAGTTATACCTTAAGTTTTATTTTCCTCCTTTAAGAGAAATTACTGATAAAAATGATTCTGCTTTATATGTTATGTATCTTCAAAACATCATTTTTTGTCTATAAGGAAATATAAATAAAGAAGACAAAAGGGTAGTTATAATTTTTAAAAATTTGCATGGATTGATTTTAGTTCTGTATATAATTAAAGATTCTTTTCAAGTTTACTTAGTTAAGATGTGAAGTATTTTTTCTAGGTACTTACCCTTTCTACTTGATATTTTAGAAAAATTTTTTGTTTTTAAAATGAGGAGAGAGTCATTTTTACTTTGAAGCTATCATTTTCCTTTTTAAAATGTCATCTTTTGTTTTGGGTTTCATGATATTCAAAGATGATTATTTAGTGGGTTGAACAGTCTGGATGCCCCGATCTTTGAAAGGGAATCTGCATTTCAAATCTATAATCACACACACACACACACAAAATCTATAATCACCATGAATATTTAAACTATTTCATGATGTTGTATGGGTTTTTGTTTTGATATGATATGCATCAGTTTGTTTACTAAATTAAATATTTGCTTAATAACTAAGCATAAATCTCATGAACTATAATGTTGCTATATTCATTGAAATGATTATCTTTTTAGAATAAAATTTATTTTTGGAGAAAAATAATGAATATAAAAAAGGGACAGTAGTTTATAAAATTACACTGATTCTAAGTGGAGACATAATTCAGAGATTTTCAGTAACCTTTAAAAATGTTTAATGATTTTTTAAATCTGTAGAATTGAAAAGAAGCTTACCATTAGATAGACACAAGAGTATTGAGCCTAGTGGTCTGTCTGCATTATCTCTTAGATCCTGTCTCCTTTATTGGATCATCTTCCATCAGGGTATATGTACTGCTTTTTATAGTTTGCTCTTCTAAGTTAATTTTATAAGACTTATTCCCTCATTCAGAATTTCTCATCTTCTATGCTTGAAACTTAGAGGAGTGTATATACTGAGCCCACTAGAAATTAAGTCTCATATTTTATAGGACACAGAGTTCCAAAGTATTTTTTACATAGAGACGTAGATCTCATTACCTCCAGAAAAATGCTAAGTTGCTCAAGTGTTTACAAATCTTAATAAATAATAGCTTTCCACACTTGACAAATTTTTATCTCTTTTTTAAAAATTTTAAATTTTGAAATAATTTTTGAGTCCTTAAAAGTTGCAAAATAGAATTTCTACATATCCATCACCCAGTTTCCCCAATAACGTTTTGCTTAACCATAGTATATTAGCAAGACTTTGGCATACTGCTATTAACTAAATTACAGGCCTTGTTTGGATTTTATCAGTCTTATCTTTTTTTAAAAAAACTTTTTTTCAAATAGACTTTATTTTTTAGAGCAGTTTTAAGTTTGCAGCAAAATTGAGGGGAGAGTACAGAGTTTTCATATAGTCTCTGCCCCTGCACTTGCACAGCCTTCCTCACTATCAGTATTCCTCATACTATTTGTTACATTCAATGAACCTATATTGATAAATCGTTTTCACTCAAAGTCCGTAATTTACATTAGGGTTTATTCACTGTTGTACATTCTATGGGTTTTGATAAATGAATAATCACATGTATCCACCATTGTAGCACCATATGAAATAGTTTGACTGCCCTAAAAGTCCTCTGTGTGCTTTGTCCGTCTCCTCTACCCAAATATATGGCAACCACTAGTCTTTTTATTGTCTCCATAGTTGTTTTGCCTTTTTTAGAATGTCATATAGTTGGAATAATTCAGTATATAGATTGACATTTTTCACTTAATAATTTGCATTTAGTTTCCTCCCTGTCCTTTCATGACTTTATAACTCATTACTTTTTAGTGCCAAATAATATTCCATTGTCTGAATATACCACAGTTTATCTACTTACCTACTGAAGAACATGTTGGGTGCTTCCAAGTTTTGGCAAATGTGAATAAAGCTGCTATATACATCTTTGTGCAAATTTTTGTGTGAATACAAGTTTTCAGTTCATTTGGGTAAATACCAAGGAGCATAACTACTAGATCATATGGAGGTAAGTATGTATAGATTTCTAAGACACTGCCAGAATGTCTCCCAAAATGGTTGTGCCATTTTGCCTTCCTACCAGCAATAAATGAGAGATCCTATTGCTCCACATCCTTGCCAGCATTTGATGATGTCAGTGGTTTGGATTTGCACCATTTAAATAGGTATGTGGTTATATCTCATTTCAGATTGCAATTCCCTAATGACATGCAATGTTAACCATCTTTTCATACGTTTACTTGCCATCTGTATATCTTTGGTGAAGTGTCTTAAGGTCTTTTTGCCCATTTTTTAATTGGGTTCATTTTCTTACTGAGTTTTAAGAATTTTTTGAATATTTTAGAAAGTCCTTTATCAAATGTGTCTTTTGCAAATATTTGCTCCCAATCTGAGGTTTATCTTACTCTTTTGACATTGTTCTTTGCAGAGCAGAAGTTTTTAATTTTAATAAAATTCAGCTTATCAATTACTTTTATGGATCATACCTTGTGTTGTATCTTAAAAGTCACTGCTATACCCAAGATCATCTTAATTTTCCCAGTTATCCTCTCGAAATTTTATAATTATGTGTTTCATGTAGGCCTAGGATCCATTTCAAGTTAATTTTTGTGAAGAATATGCAGTCTGTGTCTAGATTCATTGTTTTGCATGTGGATGTCCAAGCGTTCCAGCTCCATTTGTTGAAAAGACTGTCTTTGCTTCATTGTATTGCCTTTGCTCCTTTGTTGAACATGAGTTGACTATATTTATAAGGATCTGTTTCTAGGCTCTCTGTTCCTTTGATCTGTTTGTATATACTTTTGTCAGTATACTGTCTTGATTACTGTGGCTTTATCAATATTAACTCTTGGAACTGGGTAATTTTGTGTTTCTTAAAGGCATAAGCTAATTAGATTTAATAATACAATGGGGATTTTTTGAGGCTATCCTAATTATTTTTTAAGAATTTATTTGTAAAATGAAATCGTTTTTTTCTCATCTTTAATTAGATAGTTGAATATTGAAAAATGGAGGCATTTTTGATATAATTCATTTCTTATTCTGTGTAGTGCCTTGGAATGTTGTTATTAATTATGAGCTTAAAAATGTTTTAGTTCTGAGATCAGTAATGCCAAAACTGTTTACAGTTTTCCCCCATAAAGCTGTTTAGTTAATAACTTTTGCCATAATAGTTCTTGAAAAGTTATATCACTTTTTGGATAATCACCTTTTTTTCTTCTGGAGTATAAAGACTTTCTCCAAAATATACTAAAAAGTATGGAATAAAAAGCAATATTTAAACATTACCATCTCAGATCAAAACATATTTGTTTACTTGACACTTTCTACACAGAGATGGTCATTTTGAACATATTATGCGTTAGGTTATTTTGTTTGCACAAGTGTATCAAAGGAGGGAAATGAAGAGGTTGCATCTTCTAGGACTCTAGTCTGTTATGTGCAGATGCCATTTCCATGTCTTTTGAAGTTCCCAAAAGGTGCTTGTGTGTGCGCGCGTGTGTATGTGTGTGTGTGTGTGTGTGTTATAACTTAATTTTCAGTGCAGTTTGAATGCAAAATAAACATTAGTACCTAAAAGGGTAGAATATTGGTGGGAAGAAAATAGTGTACAAAGCAGAATTTACCTTCCAATGCATGATTCCTTTATTATTCTCCATCAAACCACCACCATCAAGTTTTCCTCCGTGGCAGGTACAATAAACCTTTACAATATATTTTATGTACAATCTATGTTGTTTACTACCTATAAAATTGTTAATATTCAATCAATACTGTTTGAGGGATCTTGGGATATAATGTGCCATGTTAAAATTAATGGAAAAGATTTTCATTTAGAGCTTTTTACTTAGTGACAATGCTTTCAGGAATAAATTATAGACATTAAGTGAGGGGTAGGTGTGTCATTTGAATTTAATTCAGTTTTACCTACTCCCTTTCTCCTATCTTTTTTCAGATTGTTGTGACTGCAGCTCTATAATTGTATGTTTAATGAATTATAAATTCATAATATATTGATCTCAGAATATTTTCTATCATTGAGGATTTGGATTTGATTCAGGGATTTCACAAAAAGTTAACAGCAAGTTCTGTTTTGGCAGATTTCAGATTGATAAACATTGAAGTGTTTTTTTTTTTTTTTTTAAGACTATCCTCAAAGAAGTTTATTAGTAATATAGCTACTCTTTGAATTCATTTAAATTTAGTTATATGCCTAGAATAAAATAAGTACCATACCAATCAATGTCCGTTGCAGTAGAATAAAAGGTGCCAATTAGAAATCAAACTAGGTAACAGTACTTTAGTTTTTGGTTTAGTTTTTATGATGAGCTTAAAGATGTTTTAGTTATAGAATAGTAAATACCATAAATAGGATAAAAGCATCATACAAATACAAGATATTATAAAATCCTTTTACATGACCATCTTTTAGCCTTAAAAATATGGTAGACAAAATTTATCATCATTTTATAGATGTGAGAGGCTAAGAGAGTTCTCGAGATCCCACAAAAATTAAAGCTTAAACTCAAATATTTTGGCTCTCTAGCATGGTGGTTCCTTTTATTTTAATGAGTAGCAACTTGTTACCTCTGCTCCTTATATCTGAGGTCATTCTTCTTTTATTCCTAACCCTAGGCAGTATTTAATAGCCATTTAAAATAGCAATTTGAAAATAAAAATTCAATAACGAAAATATTTTAAGCCCATGATTACTTCATAGTTAAATCAGTAGTTATAGCCCTTTGCCACATGAGGTCATTATAGACTTGATTCTTTGCTCTGGCTAAAATCCAAGCATCATTACTCTGATTGCGAGTGGTTGGGAAAAATGGAGCTGATGAGAGGGCTGTTGCATTGCCAAAGCAAAAATGTTAATTAATAAATACCTTACTGAGATTTTATGTTTATAGATTTGGTGGGGCGGGGCGAGGGGGGGGGAGAAAATGAGCTGTTGGATTAAATATAGACAATCAAAAAGGCAGTGCTTTTAGAATTATTTTACTATAGGAAAGTCTGCTACATAACTCCCAGCCACTCCTCTAATTATTAGATTGAATAATACCAATTTTTTTTTTTTAATGCAGTAGGACTTGGTTAGATAATTATGCTTAACAGATTGCCAGGAAATTTGATTTTCTAATGTTCACTCATTAGACTTTATATTAAGGGCTGTCTTGCAAGACCGTTTGTCATTTACTTAGCAGTTATTTTTACTATTCTATGGAATTACATGGAGCTCAGGCAGATGATTGTTTTTCTAAGAAGAAAGATTTACTTAACAAAACCATGATCTAGAAAGTAATTCAGTGACAGATAAGTGAAACCCGATCTTCCACTGTTCCATCTTCTGAAATATGTTATCTGGCGTCACTTCAAAATGGTGGTAGTGATGCTGGTGCTTTAGTAATATCGAATATGTGTGTATATACACTGTTTTTACTGTTATCCTTTGTTTAATAAGATTCAGTCAACGGTAAAGCATCTCCTAAAGCTGCCATTTTGTCTCTGCTGTTACTGTCAGCTAGAGCAGAATCACTTTATCTTAAAGAGTAAATTAGGGAACTGGCTAATGTTATAAAAAACGATTTGTGCTCCATTTGGTTCAGCAACACTTTTGATATTCAGTGCTTAGAATACTAGCTATCAAATCACTGGCTTGGGAACAGAATAGTCAATATGGGCATAAGTGGTTGACATGAACTGGCTACTGGATTAGTAAATGAAATAAACCTGTTGAGTGCAGTAACTTTTAGCAGACTGATCTGAACCAGACAGTTGAATTTTGTCCTCATCATAATAGTTACCTTGAGAGACTATACATATATTCCAAAGATTCTGCCACTATTTAAAAACTGTTGGATCTGAGTTTAGAGTCTGAGTCATATACTTTTTAAATGTGATTCAGGTTATTTTTGTGTGTGTGACTGGATATAGTTTTTTTAATGACCCTAAATCATTTAGTGCCAAGTCTAGTGAATAAAATGAGTAGTAAAACTTGAAAAAAGCTGCTTTGGGCCATAAAAGAAGGTAACAGCAAGGCACTGACATCACTTTCCTTGTTCGCCTATGAAACATATGTGAAGGAAATTTACATATTTTTCACTAATTCAAATGTTTTGGACTAATAGTAGACTAAATTGAACATATAATCTCTTGATATGGTTATTTTGAAAGCACCACTAAGTATAGAAGGTTCTGGTATAATTTTAAAAAACCAAAACATGATGTCCCGTTATGTTTCCATCTGGTATATACCAATAGTCATTGTTAAATAAGAATTTATCTTTAATATTTTTAACATCACATTGGCAGTAGTAATTAAGAACACAGGCTCCAAAGACAGACTGCTGTCTTTAAATTCTGTCCTGTTACTTACTGTCTAACTTTGGGCAAGTCATTATGACCTTGGGCAAGTAATATATTTCAATTGCTTTATCTATAAGAGACCCACGAGTGATAGTACCTAACTGTAACTAATGTGTAGTATATGTATAAAGCATTCAGAACAATGCTCAATAACTGTTAGACGTTGCTATTAGTACCATCGTTTCCTTTCAGCCAATATGTTGGTTGCTGAAGGCATCTAGAAAATTAAGTTTGTGCAGTTGTTAAAAAGGAATGAATTATATAGAACTGTAGTAGGATATCCACTGTATTTTCAAGTAGAAATAGTATCCCCCTCCCTCCCTCTATCTCTCTCTCTCACTCTCTCATGTACATGTAGAGAGAAATTCACCAAACTGTTTATGTCGTTACCTCTGGTGAGTGGGATTGAAGTGGTAGTTAAGATTCTTGGGAGAATGTTTTTGGTATAAAAATTAGGCAACTCATTTAATATTAAATTTATTCATGCAGCAAATATTTATTGATCTGCATGCCAGGACTGGTGAAGGAACATCTAAGTTGTTAAGAATTGCTCTTTCCCTAGAGAAACTTTGAAGCTACATAAAGGAGATTAGATTGCTACCCAAGTTCTTGGCATTTTCTTTTATTTTTATTTTCTGTACTTAACTATTTGGAGTGGTGCTAAATATAAATTTTTGATATCCAGTAATGTTTCAGAAAATCATAAGTTTTAAATTTGTAAATGTAGACGTTATACTAATTTTAAAACATAAGAGTAGCTTTATTGCTTTTAGATTATAAAAATGACAAATATTTGTTATGGAAAACTCAGGAGAATTTGATGCTCAATACTCCTGACACCAAGAGACCTTCCTTCTCCTGGGAAGTAGGCTCCTCTTAATCGGCTATGGTTTTTATCTGTTGTTTCTAAGCAATGATCTTTGTACCCCTTCCTAGAAGATAGGTTGAAACAAAGAATTCTCAATGTCTATAAGTCATCTTTAAAGTCTATTTGCTTAGAACTTGCCCTTACTCTTTCTATTTTTGTAAATTAGAAGTTACTCTTCTCGTGAGTAAAATATGATTAGTGTTATAAGTCAAATATTTATGCTCTGGGTAAGTGATATAAAAGGCAGAATGCTTTATTCCCCACCTCACCCCGCCCAGATGTTCCTGAAAGGGCATGGTTATAGGCTTCAGGCAAAAATCCTGCATTGGCTTCATACCTAGTGAGGACCTCAGGGCTGTTTAGTTAAAGAGTGCTATCTTTTGTGGAGCAGCCCAAGTAATACCTGAGTAAAACTTGATATTGTTTAATAGGGACTAAAAAGAAAGTGAATGAAACCTTTGACTGGTATTTATCTCTTGGTATTCTGCAATTTCTATTTTATTGCAAGCAAAGTAATCAAGGTTAACAGGGAGAGGATAAACGTTCCGAATTTCATGAGTCCTAGAGCAATATTTAATACAGGAAATTAACCTTGAAAATTATAAAGAAAAAAGTGTAGTCTACTGGAAATCCCACCACATCCTTGCATTTCACTGTGTATACATCTTCACGTGTGTGCACATATGTGTATACATAGATACACAGACCTAGTTTCTACATTTGTGTAAATTTGTGATCTTTAGAGAGCTGTTTACCTTCGGAAACCAAAACTCTAAATTTGATTATCAACAAAATTTTTGAACCTTTTATATTTAGTAAGAGATACCTATACCTAACTTAATTGACATAAAACTGAACATAAATGTCAGCTTAAGTTTGAATTAGAGAATATTAATATTTTTCCATTGATTTATGAAGTGATTTATTTTACTTTCTCTTGATCTCCAGTTGTCAGTGACAATAAAACTAAACATTTTTCCTTAGAAAAGGACAATATGCCCATTATAACAATTTGGAGATTGCAGAAATTTTCAAATAAGGTAATCTCCTGGATCCCATCATGTAGAGGTAGTATAATCCTAGCAGACTATTGCCTTCCAATTTTATGTACTTGTATCTACAAAGAAACATTTTTCTGTTTTAACCAAATTGAGATCACACTATAGATTCAATTTCATGTCCTGCTTTTTGTTTTTAAAGTATAAAACATTTCATTTATCTAAGTTATTTTTGAAAATGCAATTAAGCCCATAATTTTTTGATTCTGTAAAGTTTGAATTTTTTTTTCTTTTTGAGAAGAAAAAAAAATCTGTAATCCTATCACTGAGAGAGAATCACTTAAACCGTGGTATTCCCTTACAAGCTGTGAGTTTCTTGGTTCTCGCATTCAAACAAAAATGTCCATGGTATCTCCTTATTTAATTTCTTTTGTTAAGCAAATATTTCGAAAAAGGAATTTCTTTAAAGCAATGTCATTGTGTCATTGATATTAGTAAATATTTTCACATTTAAAAATTTTTTAATTTGTAAAGGATCTCTAAATTCAAGAAAATTTATTGTAACATTTTTTTTCTATAAAATATATTTGTACTTGTGTGAAAGTTTAAAAGTTAAATCCTTAAATGCCACTTTATGTTGGACTCTAGGGAAGGGTGTGTGTGTGTGTGTGTGTGTGTGTGTGTGTGTGTGTGTGTGTGTGTGACATGTAGAATCTGAAGACAGATCTTTTTGTCTGATAGCCTTGGGCAAGTTCCAACTTCTGTGAGCCTCAGTTTTCTTATTTTTCAAATTCTAAGGCTACAACCTTTCCAAGGCACAGGCCTGTTGTAAGGAGCCAATAACATAAAATCTATGAAAGGACTTCTTGAATTATAAAACATGCAAATTTTAATGGTTATTATTCAAGGAGCTCCAGGAAAGAAAAATAAAAGGCAACTCTTGATCCAGCAAGCTATGGTCAGATTTCCTTTTAGAACAAATGGAAATTGGGTATGGGAATCTTTATGTAAGAAATGCAGAACATAGCTTTAGCTTTACTTTCACATCTTTCATAGCAAAACATACAAATTTTCTTAACTGACCACATGTCTAGATCTTAGGACAAGAGAGAATATAATTCTTTCTGTACTGTTTTAATTTTGAATAAACCACTTTATGGTGTCTGGCTCTTAGGAAAAAAAAAAGAAAAAGAGCAAGGAGAAATGGTATATCTGCCCCCCACCACCTGCTATTTTTAGATTGGCTAGGCAGCCCTATTTGGCTGCCTTTGCCCATCCATTTGGCAACTCTTGAGCCTGCATCATTTAGAAGATATAAGAAGCTTAGAAGGTAGAAAACCAAATTTCTTTGATTTTCCAAACATCATTGCCGAAAAAACGTACCAGCACAAACAATCTGAAGGACATTGGCTGTAAGTAAAACAATTAAACGTTTTCATTTAGTGAGATGGGCTTCTGCAACACAAAAGACAGGTGTAATTTCACCTTTCTTCCTTAATAGGGGATAAAGAGGGGATGCACCTTCTGTCCTGATTTGATTTTTATTCATTATCAAGAGAAATATTAATTTAGAAAAAGATGCAGATATTGTGTACACACAGGTAAATACATATATGCTCATATTTTTATGTCTTTTTAAAATAAAATCCTTGGAAAAGGAAATAATATGAATGCCAAGGAAAGAAGCACAGAAACAATCCTGGAAATGACAGATTGAAGATTAATGTACTGAGATGAAATTTGAAAGATAAATAGGTAAATCTAGTTTTCCATTTATTTGGATAAAGAGGCATAATATATCGGTCAGTTTTAAGTGAGCATACATGTGGACCTTTTGCAGTTAATGAAATTTAAGCTTTTATCTGTATGTATAAAGTGTTCTGAAACATTTCTATTGTTGGGTATAGTAATTTACCAAAAGCTATTAAAATTCAGGTTATATGTGCTATATAATGTTTTTTGTCTATTTTACTAGTTTCCTACATTAACTTTCTGTTAACTGTTCAACTTTAATTGTTATATTATCATTTTCCTATAACTGAAGAATTTTATTAAATGAGTTAACAATTGTTAAGTATGTGCTCAATAAATGTTTTTATCATAATTATATTATTTTTAATATGTGCGCAAATTCTAATAAAATTATATTACAAAATTCATTTAAAGCCAGTCCTATTGCCAATCCTATTAACAAGCCATATTAATTATTTTATACAACTGCACATTTAAGATGAAATTCATTTTCTCATAACTGTCCAAAGTTGGTATTTTCCTCCATCTTCAAATAGTTTGGGAAAAGCTTATATTGTAAACTTGGTCTTATATCTAGTAGTAATATAATTTTGCTTACTAGGAAAATCTGTGGATATATTGCTCTATTTAAATTTGTGATTACAAAATAAGTAATATATAAAAGAAAATCCATTTACAATGACAAATTCAAAAATAAAAATTTTTTACAGGTCCGACTTGTGAAGAAAGTTCAGATAGCTTTCGTGGAGTGCTTTATTGTTTGCAAGGGACCTTTACATACTTTATTATTTAATCCTCATGATAACCATGAGGTAAATAGTAGTAGTCCTTTTTAGAGATGAGAAAACTGAAGTTCGCAGAGGTTACAATTCACATGTGACAAAACCAGGTTTTCAACAAGACCCATGATCACTGCATAAGATTCTATTAAATAGATGCCTTCATAGGAAGGGATCACATGAAAATCGTAGGGAGTCCTTTTAAATCTACATTTCTTTGATTTCTGTAGTTTTAGGTGGGAAGCAACATGATGTACAAAACACATGGGAAAACCTGGATTTACTATATTCTGGCCTTGAGCAAATAATTCGGCCTCTCTGAACCACAATTTCTGACCTGTAAAATGGAAAAAATGTAATAACTTGCAGTGTTATTGAAAAGATGAAATGAGATAATGTAGAAGAGGGCCAGGTGTGTAACTGCTAAATAGTAGAGCTATTATAAATATGTATAAAATTCAAATACAGTAATTCTCCGAAAGTACCATAGTTGCACATAGCCCATTAGAGCCATACCTTTGAAAGGGAGTATAGTGCTACTAATCAGCAACTGGTTTGTTTTTTTTTTAGTGAATGAGGAAAATTAATGGAAAAATTTTGAAGATGTTAAGAGCATAGAAAGGAATTGCATATAATGGAACCCATAGATATATTTTGAAGTGGGAACCAAAATAACAATTAAAAGCAATGCAGATGGACAGAACACTACAGGAACAAGAAATAGCCCATGACCTAACTTGGTAGACGGAAAGAGTATGAGAATCACTTGGCTAAATCCTGAGCACACTATTTCAGCAATGTATCAGAGAAGCCACCATCAAGCTCTGGTTCAGGGAAGTGGAAAGTTTCAGCAGTGGAATGGGATGGCTCACACTGGACATGGGCTTTATGATCTGATGGACCGAGGTTAAAATTTTGGCTATGCTAGTTGCTAACTGTTTGACCTTGGACACGTTATTTGACGTCCCTTATTTCTTATGTAAAAAGAGGATGATAACTCTTATCTCGTAGCATTGTTTCAAAGATTAAATATGATATATAGGTAAAGTGTTTACTTGTATTGCTCCCTTTTCTGCCAACAGAAATGTAAGATCTGTATTTTGCCCCTGTACCTATTATACATATAATAGACAACTTAAATATTTGTTGAATGACTAAACATGAACTTGTCAGAGTGTCTGTGTATCTGTGTGTGTATATCAATACACACATGTTTACATACATATATACGCATGCACACCCCATATGCCTCACTGAATAATCTGAGGAAAATACTTCCAAGCTGCCACAGTGACTTGTGGTCTGTATTTTGTTTTCTTAATTGGGCTGTTAAATTCATGGAGTGTAGAGTGTCATATGTATCCATCATCACCCAGTTCAATACTATGCTTGTGGTATCACTAGATTGGGATAAGTGTATGTTGTAAATTATTGGGCCACAAAACCAGGAATTTATACTTGATAATGGTCATTGGTCATGGTAGGATTTTGGCTGAAGATGAAAATGTTTTCTTCAGTTGTCTTCAGTGGATATTTATCCGATGAAAGTTTGAAAGACATGATGCCAATGGATAAGAAAAGGACAGAAATATTTATATGGAAGTATTTATGTTCTAATCCTGGAGCAGAGGGTGTGTGTTAGTGGATATTTTGAGATGTTTTTTTACAAACATGATCTCTCTTGCTTCTGAGCCTTTATATAAGTCTTTCCCTGAAGATTTTCCCTTACTCCCTCTCCTTTGTTAATTCCTATTCATCTTCAGTGTTCAGCTCAATGTCACTTTCTCCCAAAGCCTCTGCGATACTAACCTACATTGGATGAAGTGTCTCTCATATGGGTTCCCTTAGCACCCAATTTCCATATTACAATACATAAAAAATTATATTGTAATGTTCTGTGTATTTGTTTGTGTCCCCTACTAGACGATAACTCCATGAAGTTAGGAGTTGTATATGTCTTACCTTTATATGCTTGTACAGTGCTATTACTCAATATTTGTTGAATAACAATGAAAAATGCCTAAAAGAAAGGAAAATATTTGTTGAATAACAATGAAAAATGCCTAAAAGAAAGGAAAAAATTTTCAAAATAATAGCTGTTTTATTGGATGTTTGTTAAGTGACTGGGCCTTTATATAAGTTAATATTTAATCCTTGCAACAATCTGAATGGTGCAATTAAGTCCAGAGAACTTGGTCAAAGTGATAGTCCTGAGATTTGAACCAGGATCTCTAGATTTAAAGCCTCTGTTCTTTCCATTTGGTAATTCTGCCTTTTTCATACCTTAACGTTTGTATAAGTTGTTACAGGTTACAAAACTTTTTTACTCCTATGACAGCCTTGTGAAGCTAGTAAGTGGCAAAGCCACGATTTTCAAATTAGATATTCTGGATCCAGGTTCATTCCCTTTCCATGATAACACAGCTATCTCATTCTGGAGGATTCAAAGGTGTGAGATCTTAACAAAAATGGTGAGATGATAAAAGTTTAAAAAGTGACAAGGGGTTTTTGATTCATAAATAATATAGATAATTCCAAGCAGATGTATTTAGATGAGCTAGGATAAGTTCTGTGTTTTCTCTTGCCATTTTTTTTTCCAAGAAGAGAAAAATTAATAAAGTTGGGACTAATTGCTATTAATGCTGTTAAGTTCTTTCTTTGTGATATCTGGTTATTTCCTGGCTTCATGTTGCTATGAGCTCAGAATTCATAGGATTCCTACAGAAGAGACTTGCTAATGGGAAAAAAATTACACTGTTAGGTGAATTTGATGCAGCTCCTTCCTCCTATTAGCCCTCCTGTAGCAATTTGTTTTGCAGTTACTTTGCTTATTTCACACTCCTCAAATTGTGGCTTCCGGTAGGAGGGAGCTTAGTGGGTTTGCCCAAGGTCATTGACTTTGGCCACCCTTGGCCTCTGACCTTTCTTTGCTTTTTATCCTCTCACCAAAAATTACTTTTGCTGAGAAATAGGGGGAGTGCGACTGGGGTAGTAGGGAGTGTTGTATTTTTGACTGAAAGAAACAGAGACTCAGAACCAAGGGAAGCAGATCTCGACAATACCTCCCAAAAGTGGAGAAATTTCCCATTCATTCAGAGAAAAGAAAATGTAGTGTGAAAAGGAATTCAAATTTATTTCTTTAGCCCTGCTAGAGTATTTGAAAGCTCCTTTGATACATATAGGTCACAGAACTGTAGGGCAATGAAGGGCAAAAATCTCAAAAAGGAGAGTATGTATTTTTTTTATTTCAAAAAGTATTTTTTAAAGTATTAAAAGATAGTTTTCTAAAACTACAATTAACCAAACTTTTATTTTAATCTCTTAACAAAATGTACATTTGAATGAAAGACTTTGAAAACAATTGCAAATTTGAAAATAAATTGCTCTAAAGCAAATATAATCCCAACATATATCTTGATTATCGGCTACTTTGTTCTGCCCTGTACTGTTCTGTAAATGTTTGATGAAGCCACAGTTTGTTATTTACTTTTCTTTGATCTCTCTGCTGGCTAAATATATTTGTGTTTCTGTTTTCCTTGTGACTTTGCATTTGTACTATCTGGCATTGGAATTTTGCTGAATACATGAGTTTGACTCTTTATGGGGGACGAAGAAAGGATTGTGGGTAACCCAGTCCCAAGTAGGTTATGGTTGAATAGAAAGAAATCCCAGGTTAGTGTTTTTGAATTGAGGTACACTCTATATAAAGTCTGTAAGTTTAATACAAACGTTTTAAAGCATGTATGCATGCATTTAATCATCGCCCATCAAAATACAGAACATTTTCAGTACCACAGAAGGCTCTCAGGTGTGCCCTTCCTGACATTATCTACTCCCAAGGATAACCCCTTTTCTCATTTCCATCACCATTCGTTAGTTTTGTCCAAACAGCTGGTTTGGTTTTAGCAGTGCTTTTCACAGAAGACCTGAATAGGAATAATTGATACAAGTTTGGAGATTGAGAATAAGTTCAAATTCCTTGGGATGATATTGTGTCCATTGCTTCCTAAAGACAGAAAAACTCCCAACTGGTTCCATTCAGTTCCACACTGGTGGGGGCCAGGGTTTTTCCTTAGGTATCCATCTCCACGCAGGATGTCTAAGTACCCCCACATTAGCACCTAGAACAATACCTGACATAATAAATGCTCGATAAATATTTAGGTGAAACTTCCTAAGAAAACCAGGTAAGGTGTTGTAAGAGAGATTTGCTTGCCTCCAGTTAGATGTCAGTATAGAATAGGAATTATTTACCTGAAGAACTAAGTGGGATTTAAAAACTTTTTGTGACATCACATTTTAAATTTCTATTACATTGTCTTTTTCTCCATAATGATAAACAACAAATAAGAGCCTTCAAATCCCAGTGGGTCTGTAAAGATAAGGACTGGGTGGTAGTAGTTGTAAAGAGGAGAATAGGCTGAGACTTTGTGGCAGCAGTAATTCCCATATCACCCCCTGACTGGCATCCATTTGAAGAAAAAATATTTTTCATCTGTTTTGCAGCAGTAGCCACAAAAGTATTTCACCAGAAAGAGAATTCACCAGGAACACTTGAGCTCCACCGTATAATCTTAATATTGCACAAAACAGATGTTCTTTCCTTTGTATCTAATTTGCCATAAAAATTAAACATGGTAAAGGTCTTTCACTAAAGTAGTGAAAGAATTCATCTCTAAAGGAGATGATTTAGGCCCAGAATCTAACAGAAAAAGAAAAGGGAGAGCGAGAGGAAGGGAGAAAGGAAGGAAGGAAAAGAGGGAGGCAGAGAAAGAGAAAGGTTACGGGATTAAAACAAATTAGCTGGTGAAATTTTGTGCAATTTCTGTTAGAAAACTGTTCTCGTAGCCTCAATGTGGGAAAACGAGTCGCTCAGCAGTGACCTCTAAAAGTACAGCAACTGCAGAGACGAGGTGACTGTATGCTGACACGTTTGCCTGGCTAGTGCTTAGTAGTTATTTCTTCTGAGTTCTAGTTTTGGCATAGTGTCCATGCCTGTCCTTAACGTTTGCTCACCACAGGATGAGAATTAACCTTAACCTAGAGGACATATTACAAAGCTTAATTCAGAAGCAAAAATTGGGCATATCTTGCTCAGAGGCACTCTTCACATTTGTGCTATTATTAGCACACTGATTAGGCTGAATTTAGACTAGCATTCCTATTTCACCTGATGGGAAAATAAGAGGTTACTGCATTTAGACTGAAGGAAATCACGAATGTCAGCCTGCTATTAACAATGTTTTCAGATAAAAATTTCGAAAGTCACATGTTATGATCTTGAAGTAGATTTCAAAGCAGTCTGTTGTTCATCAAAACTCATCTCTTCCCTCCTCAGGATTGTGATTCCTGCGCATCCCTTTCTTTCCTTCCACTCTGTCCCAGGTAGAAATAAAAGAAATATAATTTCATCTTTTGTCTCTTGTTTCAATCAGAGACAGAATGACTGTACCATGCTCCATAAGGTACTTCATGACCTCAAACTTCATTTATTACTGCTTTCTTCCCTTCTCACTTCACAGCGAAGTCTTCCTTCACTAGCATGTAAACTCCACCAGGGCAGAGAGTTGTTTTGTTTGCTGCTGGGTTCTCAATGCCTAGAATGATATCTGGAAAATGAAGCATATGCTTGATTAATATTGGTTGAGTGAATAAAAGGATCTTCTTTAATCCTTGGCACTTTAGTATACAAGTTTGTTTTTGTTTTCCACAATACACTTAATTCTTATGTGGCACATGGGAATGTATTTGTCATTTTAGCATTAGTAGTCATTGATTTTTGCAAAATATTTTATAAATATGAACTTTTAAAAGAGTGAATATAATAGGATGTGTGTACAGGTTGTGTATAAAGTTGGTTAGTAAAAACAATGAAAAAAAAATGGTCCCGAACTTCTTAGAGTATATACTTTTAATTTTGATTTCTGTCTTTTTCTACCCATCACACTCTAAGGTAGACAAAGATAAAGACCAAAATAAGATGTATATATACTCAACTCTTCATTGTCCATGCTAATGAACAAGCTACCTGCTGTAACTATTTTGCTTGTGTTTGTTTTTGAATTTTTATGAGTTAAAGAGGATCAATGTTTTAGTCGAGAAAGTTTGGTTTTAGAATATATAGAGGAAAAATTAAACAGGAAAAACTGAGAATTGTAGCAGATGATTTTGTTATCTATTCTACTTAATGGTGCCTAAGAATTTGAAAGCAAGATTTGCTATGGATCATGCTCCTCTTATTTTTTTCTTCTACAGCACTCCCTTAGTTTCTTCTAAGAAAAATAGATAATTAAGTTTTTTTGTATATTAACAGGCAAAAGAATTACTATCCTGCAAATATACCTAATGACTAAATATACATTGTTTAGAAAAATCAGCACAAATATATTTATGTTAATTAAGTGTGAGTCCCAGGAAAATGCATATTCAGATTAAATGTGTCTTCTTTTCACCCCATTACTTGGAAAACCTTGATAAGAAAAGATGAGATTCTAGAAATTATAAGAAAAAAAGGATGTAGTCTATGTAGAAAAGATAGCATGAGAAAAGATTTGGATATAGGAGTACTATGGGCCCGTGAAGGGGTTCTGGAAGTTAATCAGCACATTGTGGGGCCCTTAAAATGTCTCGAACTATCTTTGAATCTTTATTCGCTCATTCTTTATTTAATTATCAGGTGTTACTTGAATACTTACTATGGACCATGATTTTTTGTTAGTTTGTTTTGCATTTAAGAATGCAAAGTCGAATAAATAGGATCCTACTCGCAAGTTGCTCACAGCTTACTTAGAGAAATATATTAATCGCTAGGTGTAATAAATTGCTTAGAAATCTATATAAGGTATGGGGGAAATGTTAGAGTCAGCCCCAGATGGAAATTATCAATTCAAGCTGGACAGAGTTTGTGAGGGGAGCACGGGGTAGCGGAATCTGGGAAAGACTTAAGGAAGATATCTTGCATGTCAAATAAGAACTGGAATGATGTTTAAAAAATTAATTGGTGCAACATAGGAAAAAATAGATACATTGGACATCATCAAAATAACAAACTTATGATTCAAAGGATGCTGTCAAGAAAGTGAAAAACCCCAAAGAATGGGTGAAAAATTTTGCAAATCTAGAATTCTATCTAGAATACATAAAAGGTATTTGTATCTAGAATACATAAAAGACTCCTACAACTCAACAGTAAAAAGATAAATAATCTGATTTTAAAAATGAGTGAAGCATTTGAATAGACATTTCTCCAAAGAAAATACATAAATGGCTAATAAGCACATAAAAGGATGCATAATATCATTGAGCCTTCAGGAAAATGTAAACTGAAACTCTGAGATAACACTCTACACCTACTAAAATACCTATAATCGGAAAGACACATTATAGCATGTGTTGGTAAGGAGTGGAGAAATTCATATTATATTCACAAGTTCTACTCACACTCAAGGGGAGGGGATTACACAGTAAGACCTCAGTTAATGTCTATCCTGTTATTTATTCATTATATGTTATTTAAGCAAAATAACATATAATGAAACCAATTTTACCATAGGCTAATTGATATAAATAAGAATTAAGTTCCTACAGCAGCTCATCAACATTATAACGAAATAACAATGTTTTTCTAGGACCTGCTGTACAGGGCCTATACACCAGGGGGTGGGAATCTTGGGGACCATCTTAGACTTTGCCTAACACACATAGTTTGACTCTGCCCAATTCTCTCTTTATTCTTTTGTTCTACTTAATGAGAGATTTCATCAACTTTATCTTCCAAATCTTGGATTGAGTGTTTTCAAAATTTTGGCAATAATATTTAACTCCTAAACTTTCATGTTTCATGAATGTTTAAATTTTTTTTTTAAATTTAAGATAGCTTTTATGTAATAACTTCTCTTATCTCTCTGAGTTTAATTTATAGTTAAAAAATTTTTAATTCTGTACCCTGCATTGACTATTTCTTCAGAATTTGTTCTGTTTTGTTTTTTCTCCTGTTTATATGTTTTAGTCTCTGACTTTCACTTTGGAGATGGTCCTTACATGTGATTCTTGATGGTCCACCCATATTTAAAAGTGAGTTACAGAGGTGGTGATTGCAAGCTCTGCAGGCTTATATACTGGTTGGTTTTATTGTGCAGTGATTGGTCAGGGACACAGCTATTTCTATTATGGAACTCAGAAATGCCAACTCTTGTGGTCTCTCCAGAGAAGAATTCTCCAACCTCTTGCAGGGACAAATAACTACATTCTGGGAGCTGGATGGAGAGAGGGGTCCTCAGTTCCACAATTCAGTGTACAGATTTTTATTTAACCTCATTCCTTTCTACATGGACCCTCATCTCTGTCTGTAGCTGAGACATAACTATCTTAAGGTGAGAAAATCTGTCTTCGATCAAGGAGTTCCCTGGTTGTGTGGGTGAGGAAAGGCATCTTAAGATCTAACTTTCTAAAAATTCTTTCAATTAATCTTTCCATTTCAGCCACACTGAGGGACAAATACAAGATGAGTGAGGCATAAAGCTTATATAATTTAGGAGCTCGTCTTTAAGAAAAAGAAGACAAAGTTAGTTAGTAGACTCTGGTAAAGCCTGTGTAAGGGAGTAAAACTTTATCGATGTCGCTTCTCATTTTTACTTTCCTAAATACTAATGCCATCAATTTTGCAGTGTTCTGAGTAGTTAACTGAATGATTTTTGCACAGTTACTTCAATCTCTGCTAAGTTTTACTTGCCCATCCACTTTCTACCTTCAGTTATTTTGTTAACATCCCTTCATCTCCTATTATTTTTCTGTTATTTTTTTCTTGTGAGATTTTAGGAGGGAGCAAAGGAAAACGAGAATGTTTAATCTGTCAAGTTTAACCAGAGCTTCCATAAACTTATTTTAGAGTTGGAAGAGATCTTAGAAATCATCTAGTTTGGGGGTCCTCAACCTGGATTTTAGGAGGTTTATGAACCTTCTCTTCTCCAAGTCGTTTACAAAATTTTGTCATGGAAGTATTTGTGACAGTTTTTCTGAGGAGCAGATCTATAGGCCTTACGATTCTCAAAAGTTAACGTTACTTGATATTCACATTTGAGGAAAGTGCAGTTAAGAGAGACGAAGCTCAGACCTCTCTGATTCTATATCTGACAATAGAAAAGCCTTGATTCTTAGTAAAGATGTCACCTATGGGAAGAATCTTCTAAGCTATGAGCTTGTAGACTCTGGTTTTCCTCAGCATGCTCTAGTCCTCTCTGTTTGATGTATAAATATGGATATGTGCAGAATCTTTGTTTTTGCCTAATTGAAGGCCTTCTCCCTTGTTTAAAGATAGTTTTGTCTTCTGTCATGGGGAAGAGTCATTTTCTTTGGAAGAATGATGTCCATAGTTGTAAATAAAGTAGGGAGATCTTAACTTGTACCTTACCTCTGTTTATCTCAGGTTTGGCCATTCTGGGAGGTCTGTGTCTCAGGCTTCCTTAAATTTGCAAGGCCTCCAGGAATCCATCTACATAGCAGCCTGAGCAGCCTGCTGAGCAATAACTTATCCTAAAGGAATAGAGGCAGGTCAGGGTTGGCAAAGAGGGGTAATTTGGGGCACCATGAGGCAGTCTTTGTCCACTACCCAGGCAGTCTTTGTCCACTACCCACAAATCACTATCTAAGTGCCAGGAAGGACCTGTGAGTAAAATCTCAAAGAGATATTTTCATAAAAATCTCTGAACATTGCAAGAATAGACCATTGCTATTTTGGGACCCCATAACAATTTAAGACTGAAGTCATGAAAAGGTCTTACCTATTTTGGTGGAATCGTGATGCACTGTTTGTTTTTTGACAGCCTCAGGGTGCTTCTATGGCAAAGGTGAGAGTCTCAGAGGACTTGGGGAGTCAAAAAACAAGGAAAATAGTGTTTGATGTTTGGTAGCTAGCAGAACAGCTATCACCATTGCTTGTGAGATACTTCTTAGGGAGGGAAGGGGGCATTTGAGATCTTAAAATTGCTAGGCATTCCTATTGCAAGCCTCTTGGATTGAGGCAGGGGAGGTATGGGATACATATGCAATGTGTAGGGACATCTACGGCTATAGAAGGGGCATGTCCTTTTGCACTTTGCGTTCAGCTATGCTATCGCATTAAAAATTCTGTGATCAGAAGGAAAGATCTCCAAGTATCATTGAACCTTCAAGTCCTTTGATGATGGGATTTGAATTTCACCAAAAGGAACTGCTGTGATTTGCTTATGGATCATTTTCCACAGAGTCCGGCTGCCAACGTATCATCATATGTCACTATCTGGAGACATCCCTCTGTGGATCTGTCTTCACTGAAGTCAATAAGAAGGTGTGAAGTGTAAGGACTGTGGGGCTGTGTCCCCTGCAACCTAGAAATATTGGTGAGCAGTTCTGCCTATGTGCTGCCAGTAACAGCCCTCTCTGGGGGGATTAATATATCAATTGGCCCTCCAGAGGGGACAGTGACCTCCCCAGTGGGAGAAGTCTGGCTAATCCCTTAGTTTCTCTGACAGCAGGTCTGGAAGGAATCTGTTGCGAAGGTAGTTGTTACCTTGACAGCGGGAGTGCAGCATGCGTGTGTGTCTCCTGGTTCCCATGTGATCCTTTGCTGTGACGCTTGTGTATTTATACCTGTGCAAGACTCAGGCAAGTAGGGACAGCCCACGTGTGTCCCACATGCCTTCTTTTGGAGGCTGGGCCCCTTGGAGTCTGTATGCACTCTCTCTTTGCTGCACTCTCAGAAGTCAACTGATGGGACCGCTTACACCGAAGGTGAAACTCTCGGGGAAGACAGCATGACTTCTGATATGGGCAGAGTGCTGAGTAAGTAAGGGTACCTGTACTTGCAACGAACCGGTCATTTGAAATGCTTCTCGACATTGGGCATATGTAAGAGGATGACTATCTTCCCTTTCTAAGTGGCTATGTGTGTTGCTGGACAATTCTCAACATCTCATGTGAATTCTCTCAGGTGTTTTCACTGTCCCTGCCTTTCTCACTTTTCATTATTTGTTCTCCATGTATTCAAACACTTTGTAAATTGAGGATTGCTTGTGTTATGGGCTTATAAGTGTTCAGGGATGAGCTGGGGGCATTCTTAGATTTGAGGTTGACCCAGTGGTCACTACTGCTCAACTCCTCCTCATTTTTCCTGGATTTACATATTTAATCATCTCTGCTGCAGGCATGCTGTCACCTCTCCTCTTGTATCATCAGGCTTCAGACTAAAATCGTAGCTATTACACAGAGTTCCATTTAAAATGGGCCTCAGTATGACATGTTTCTCATTGTTTATAATTGAAGAGGTTTTCATCGTGACATATTCATAAGTGGATATATTTGATCATTTGCAGTTTCTTCCTCCCTCTGTCCTTCTTCCTGTTCCTTCTTTTCTTAACCAAAAATTGTCTTTGAAGATTCTGTATCTTAGAGGAATGCAAACACATTGGGAAGAAGGGTCTAACTGAAACCTGTGTTTTATTACTATTTTTTCCTCCGAAGCACAAATCTTTCATAAATATGCTTTTTTTCACAGAAGCAAGTTATGGTGACTTGAACATTTTAGCCTTTCCCATCCTGGGAGCACAAAAGCATTCACATCTCAGTGGCTGCGCATCCCACCTACCCATTACAATTCCTGGGGAGTTCCCCTTCTCCATGTAGCTGTGGAAATTCCCCTACAAGGTACTTTCAATTTATCCATGCAGAGTCCAGGCTAGAGCCCACTACTGGGGCTTCCTAGATTGGGTTGCCACAGCTGCCCAAATTGGAATTCTGCTACTGCTACTACAGTCTAGCTGCAGATCCCAGCAAATGGCTTGGTGCTGCTGCCACGTAATGCCAACATGCCATAACAGTATCATTGTTGCCTTGGTGTGGCTCGTGTCTCAGGCACCTCAGCCAATGGCACTTTTGCAAAGTGAGAAAAAGAATGCTTCCTTGCTCTATGTTACTGTGAAGACAAAAGCTTCTAGAACAGGCTTGGTTATCCTTAAAGCACAATGAATTAGACATGCAGTGCTTTCTTCTGAGTTGAACTGCATTGTTCTGCTGCAGCCAGAACTTCCACCTGGAACTGTAGTAGGAACTCTGATGTTGCAGCAGCCTTTGAGCCTGGTAAACTGGGACTTTGCTGCCACCAACACCTTCTTATTTGAGATCTCAGCTAATATCTTGGCCAATTTTGTTTTTGAGAATAAAAAGTAGAATGTTTCTTCAGATTTGGGAGTGGTATGAAGGCTTGTGCTCCCAAATTTTGAAGTTGTGGGACAGCTGTTCATATGCACAGGGTGCTAACATGCCTACTGCAATGCCTGGTTCCTCTTAGGTTCTGCTATCAGCTGCTAAATTCGACTGCCCTCCAACACTTAGGTCCTTTCACTGAATTTCTGTACCAGATATCTTGCTCCCTTTGGTAAATTTTCTGTTGTCTTGTCTCTCATTATATCTTACTTTATTTGAGGTTCCTCCAATTAACCAGATATAGCTGTATATGTGTGAAACCTATGAATTAGACATACCCAATTAGAATTGGGATTAGAATTTAATTATTTTCCCAGGAGGAGCTGTAGTCTCAATTAATCCAGTTTATCTTAAGAGATTCTGTGTCTGTAGGAGGGACGATGTGCAGTGGGAGTCCTCATTCTTCCTAACTTGAATGTATCTGAGTCTTAACTCCAGCCCAGCCAAAGCTCTGCATTTTCAGCCAGTTATAGTTCATGTTTCATACATTTTATTTACCTGTCGCTCCTCACCCTCAGGACACTATCTTTTCATCTCTCTTTCTCCTCCTATGCCTTATCAACCATTACTTTGGCTTCTTCCCCCTCCTTAACATGCCTGCTCAGAATAGCCACCAAGCTACTCCATGTTCTTTGGTCAAACTCTTTTTCATGGCCTTCTTTTTCCTTAGAAAGAGTGTGTAAATTATGTATAAATACATCCCCCACCTCATAAAACATAATTATTTTTCACAACTTTTTCTACCTCACTTGTTCAGTTGAAATGATAAACTATTTCAAACACTCAGGAATCTATAGAAACTAATATAAAAAAAATCATGTAGCTAGTGCCTACATTGAACAAGTGTGAACATTTGGCCATCTTTGCTTCAGATATTTTGAAATAAATACATTACAGATATAGCCAAAGTCCTCTACTTATTTCTCCCTACTTCATAACTCTCTAAGTTCCCCAGATGTAACTATTCCTGGGTTACCTTTCTTTCCTTCCCATCAATGTTTTATATGTTTGTTTAGATGTATAGATCCATATCTGTACATAATATTTTATTTTATGGTTCTAAAAATTAAATATATGATATTATTCAGTACATAACATATTCCACCTTGATTTCTTCATTCAAATTAAATTTTTCACATTTTCTTTCATGTTGAAACATTAGATGTAAGACATTTGTTTTAATTACTATAGAGATCACATTGAGAAAATGTCCATTTCTCGATTGATAGGCTAAATAGCTACTTTGAAGAAGCTCCTTTCTTTCCTAGTCTTCCAACTTTTGCCTTATTACCTCTGAAAAATTTCATCATTACTTCCTGCAACTGATTACTGGTTCAATTCTAAGACGCCTTCTCATCTTATTTAGCTTCAGCATTGAAGGAAGTAAATCGATACTTGAGCTTAAAGATAAGGAAGCTTAAAGATAGGAAATAATGAGTATGAAGTTATAAGCCCTGAAATATTGACTTGATGATGCTCTAGGACATTAGACAAGATTGGAAAAGATGCTGTGACTGGGACAGCAAGAGCATGAGGCTCTTGGGTAAGACAGCCCAAGCTTGAATTTTAGCTCCACTCTTTTCTAGCTATGCAAACTTGGCAATTCTCTCTAAACCTCTAAAAACTCTCTAAACCTCAAATCTTGGATAGCTTATAAACTGTTTTGATCATTAAATGAAAAAATTCATATAAGGCTTATAATGCAGTGTATGACATAGTGTAAGAATTCTATTCATCTTGGTTATGAGTAATAGTAATTACTTGAATGCAGTTACCTCTATTTTGGTAGTAGGGTCTATGCAGGGATCTACCTCTGTTTCTTGGCTGGAGCTCTGTGTGTGTGTGTGTGTGTGTGTGTGTGTGTGTGTGTGTGTGTGTGCATTAAAGTATGTTCAAGGAGGGATGAAGAGATTACTGTAAAACTCTTATAACCCCAAATTTATATGGAAGATCTTCCCACTCCTGTCAAGATGGACTTTTTGATGTATTGAGGATTCTATAATAACTGAAGGGAATTGTTCAATAGCCTAACCTCTTCTAAGAGCATTATTGATAATGAGATATAAAGATCATGTTGAAATATATTCAATAAGAGTAACTTCAATAATTCCACTACCTTAAAAAAGTTTAAGATGGTCTTTACATATGTATGTTTATATTTATCTGAGGCCTACGAGAACCTATTTAACTTTCTAGTAAACCCATCTCCGAATGAAAATTTTTATTAGAAAATAAACATGTATGTCTGCAGATAAAGGTAGTGATAGACCATCAGATTCAGGAGGGAAACTTCGTGACTTGGGAGATTTCAGTGACTCTGTTTTCATTCTCATAAAACTAGGTTGTTTTATTGTTCCTTGAAAGCATTATTCAGCCAAATACGCACTGATGCTATTGAAAGAGACTAGGATTGTTCTTGGCTGGGAAAAATGCTAAGTAAGGCTAAAGGTAGAATGGGAATCTCTTCAGGGTGGCTTTTTCTTTCCAAGTCTCAAATGA
>NW_011888837.1:709580-749891 GCF_000151845.1 Pteropus vampyrus
ATCTCGAGGTCCATCCATGTTGTCGCAAATGGCAGTATTTCATCTCTTCTTATGGCTGAGTAATATTCCATTGTATATATGTACCACAGCTTCTTAAGTCAGTCATCTTTCATAGGACATTTTGGTTGCTTGCATGTCCTGGCCACTGTGAATAGTGCTGCTATGAATATCAGTGTGCAAATATCTTTTTGGATATGGGTTTTCAAGTCTTTGGGGTAAACATCCAGTAGAGGGATTGCTGGATTATATGGTAGATTAATTCTTAGTTTTTTGAGGAACCTCCATACTGTTTCCCATAGTGGCTGTACCAATTTTCAGTCTCACCAGCAGTGTATGAGGGTTGTGGAACTCTTAAACAGTGATGCACTGATTCTGAGGAAGAACCAAGGAGGCGTATTGGGTAAGCCCCAAACTCTCAAGTAGCCAGGAATGGTCGTGGCCCTCTCACAGTCAGCCTGAGTTCTTATTCTCTTTATTCTATGGGCATTCTGAAATTTCCATTTCTTTCACAGGTATAGAAGATAAAGAGATATGAGCTTTGGGAAATACTATTTATCTTTCAGGACCTGGATCCTAATATTAGTTTTGTATCTGTTTTCCAAAACTACACGTATTATGGAAAGGTTTGGCTCTCCCAAATATAGTAGAATGTCTGTAATAACAACTAAAATACATAAATTTTTTTTACCACATTTGTACAATAACTATTAAATCTTTAAGGACTACATATGGACTATATGTAGAACTATTCAGTAAGGCAATATAAAGATGATTTTCATTAAAGGATACATGATAATATACACATGTAAATGGGAAACAGCCTGTTAAATAAGGATAACCTGGCATAATTTCTATGCTAAAAACCATTTTTGGTAGGAGTTTTTTTTGTTTTTTATTTTGTTTTGTTTTTGTTTTTGTTTTTAAAGAGAATTCAGATCCTTATGGTTGATGGATTTCAATAAATTTGTATGTTCTACATTTCAATAAAAATCTATTTTTCCTACATTTTCTTATAGGGACTTTTTCATTTTGATGAACATTTCAAAATGAATATTTGTATTTACATATTTCAAATCCCAGGAAGAGATTTGGAGTAGATAGCCTTATATAAATTCTTACAGAGATTTGCTGAGACAAATTTCTTATATATTTTCTAGGAAGAAATATTCGATTTTTATTATTTTTCCAGTTAATGGAAATTTGCACACAATATTAACTCAGCAATAAGAGTGCAGAAATCTAAAAATAGAATGCCAAGAATAGAACCTGAAAGAGGGGCAAGAAGAGAAGAAATGAAAAGGAGATTCTTATATGGATTTAGGTATAATGGATGTCATACTCCAATAAAAATTTTTATATTGTCTTAAGTTCATCAAGTTATTGTTATTTTTCTTTTTACAGATACCCATACCTGTTTCCTAACCTCCCCAGCTGTGAACCTGAGCACCAATGCTTGACCTATTATTGTAAGTCAGAAAGTCATGTATGGAAAATAACAGCTTTACATTTCAACCTCTTTCCTGTCTTTACTTAAAAGAAGAGTTAAATCATGAATGGCTCGAAACAGAAAAGCTTTTTTGTTTCTATAAGCAAATGTCTGACCTTGTTCTAAATCGATAAACTGTATGGGTCTAGCTTCATTAATTTAAACTCCCAGAGTTCCTCTTGTGATACTGGTGGATACTCAATAAATCACTGCCATCATTGTTGTTGATGAATATAGATAACAAAAGAATGTGGAGATGCATTTTTCTCTTTTGTGGCTTGATAGCAAAAAGTTTCCTTTTCAAACCATTGTTGGGACATATCTATGTGTAGGTCTTATAACGGTGAGTCATTTATGCATCCTATGATAATTTGGTCTAGACACAATAGTTTTAATCTTCACATGGAAACAAATTGGAGAGAAGTAATGAGACACTATTTGGAATTGTTGACAACTTTAAATGTTCAAAAAAAAAAAAAAGACACAAAAACAAGAGAACAAAAGGCCTCATCCTAGCTGATTGGATGATTTAACCAGCAGTTGGTATTGGCACCAAAACGTCAGCCAGACTGTTTTAAAAAAAATTCTCAGGGGCTGGTAACTCTGTCCTCTGTGGGGAAAAAGATCTAAAATGTGTTCCTCATTATACCTTTTGGTACACAGATTTCCCTTAGGAATTTCTAATTGGAAGAAAAATATGAGGATACGGCATTGCAAGAAAATCCAAGAGTAAGACACAGTAATAAAGGAGAGTAGTCTTTCTGCAAGAGAGTTTTATCCTTCGTGGTTTGGGAAGCAGAGTATCAGGTCTTATATTATCACGATGTCTACTTTTGCCTATATCTAAGCACCCTTGGCTCACATATTAATGTTTAGAGGGAAAGAGCCCAGGGAAAATGGATTGGAAAAGTACTCAGATTTATTGTAAAGAGCCTCTGCAGTGTGGAGTGGCACACAAAATATCTTTCTCCAAACACTAAGCAGTGTGTGTCTATTTTTGTCATCGCATTTATAAGTGGGGCTCATGCTTATTGTGATACAGAAATAAAGGCTTTTAAGATTTACATTCAGCTGTACAATTTTATAATATTTTTGGCTGCAGCATTTTTATAGATAATGCTAATTTGTTAGTGAGGTTTATTAGCTATATGAGTCTAAGCCCTTAGTACATGTAAAGATATATGATCAGGGGAAGCTTCTAAGAGTGTTTTCTGACAAATCCCCATATGCTAATAGGGAGTATTAACCACACACAGTGAAGTTAATGAAGTTCTCCAGTCTCTGTTTGTTTGTTTTTTTAATTAATTTTTTGCACTTTTTGGATTATAAGAAGCTGGATGTTTTGTGCACATGTCCAGCTCATGTGATAGTCTTCATTCTTCCAGGACAAGAAAGGTCTCTCTTTTCTCCTATATTTTTCAATGAAGTCCTTCAAAGCTGAGTTCTCCATTTTCTAGCTTGAATCTGTTGACTTTTGTTTTATATACACCATCAGTTTTCAAAGGACAGGCCAAAGTTAGGCAATTAAATTTTTTTTAACCTATGGAATCAGACTCGTTTCCAATTGTTGACCAGTAAAACCTTGTGTGTTAGTTTCAAACGCTTTATATAGTATGAGCTTCCTGTTTGATTAGCCTCATCTTTTCCAAAGAGTGTTAGGAACCTAACTATATTAAGTAGAGGTTCCCAACATCACATTGAGATTATGGGATCTGGCAAATTTGAATCTCTTCCCTACTGCTCTGTGAGGCCATTATGTACTACTCTTTGGTGTGATGCAATAGCCAGCAAACAGCAAGTAAAAACCTACATCCTGGAAAAGATCAATGGGCAGAACATCTGATCACAGAAGAGCAGAAGTGAGTTTCAGGAGGGTTCCTAAAAACCAGATGGCACTGCAGAGGACTGCCAAGATTTCACTGGCCCTAGGACAGCCAAGCCAATGAGTATACAGTGCTCTGCCTATTATACAGACTGCATGAGGGCAAGGAGTTCTGGTTATTTAGCAAAAAAGGTAAGACTTTCTGTTTAGCTCCTTTCTAATAGTGGTTGGACTTTGTGGTCTTTGTGTCTGCTGTCTTTTGCTCATTTGCTCAGTTGCTCATTGATTGCACAGGTTCTGTTTAAATGGTGTTTGATTCTCACTGACTGACTTCGTTCCCTTATATAATTATTTATTGAGTGGCTGATACATACTGGGCACTGTGTTAGAACTGGATATATAATTGTGAACAAGAGAGACATGGCTTCTGCCTTCATGGAGGTTGTGGTCTAGTGGGGAAGACAGAAAATGGAACAAATAGTTACAATAATGCACAATGAAGGTTATGAAAGAGAAGGTACAGAGTCCTATAGGTGTACATAGCAGGGGAACCTAATGTACTATAAAGGTCAGAGAAGATCTCCCTGGAAGGCATAAGAGTTTGCTAGTAAAATTAAGGAGATTTGCCAGATAGAAAGGTCAGTGTGAAGCTGAGAAATTGAGAGAGACTTTGACATAGTTGAGAAACTGGAATGCAATGTAGAAGGAAGAATAAAGTGGAGGGCCTAGAGGGTTTCTGTTTTTTTCTCTCCCTAGAGTGTAA
Source organism: Pteropus vampyrus (assembly GCF_000151845.1). Lineage (NCBI taxonomy): Eukaryota > Metazoa > Chordata > Mammalia > Chiroptera > Pteropodidae > Pteropus > Pteropus vampyrus. The sequence continues at coordinate 713,652 of NW_011888837.1, forward strand.
GGCAGACGTGAAGGAAGTGGAGCGAGAGTTTTGGTGCGTAAAGATACTTGAATTTTGGCAGGAGGAAATACTTCATTGAAAGTGAGAAATTGGTCTCCAGAAATGCATTATGGAAACAGGGATTGACTGACCCACAAAGGCAGAGAACTTGGGTTAAATTAGGGTTGAGTTATCCATATAGTGTGGTTGCTAATGTGACTGGGAGGTAAAGTGAAGAAGAAACAGTTTGAGAATCAATAGAATGTAGAAATAACTGAGATAACTTGGATGGTATGTGTAGAGAAAGGAGAAAAGGCTTAAAAAGAACCTTGAAGGACATTAACATTTAGTTGACAGAGGAGTTGCTGCAAAGATGATTAGGAAGGAGAGGCCAGAAAGAGCAGAAAAACTAGCAAACTGTGGTCTGTCACAGAAGTGACAGGAAGAGTCTTTTCAGGGTTGGGACTCACCTCAAGATACAAAATTTCAGAGGTGCCAAAAAACTCAGTATTAAGGTAAATAATATTTTAATGCTATATTTAAATAAAAACCCTAAGTCAATGCAAAAGATCCGCATGAGCAAAACATTAAACTTTTAAATAGAGACAAGATCAGAATTACTAAATTTTCCTTTTGCCTCAGGCTCCAGTGAGGCTCAGGACACTTTTACACTTTTAGAATTAGAAATCTTTTATATTTAGAAGTTTGACATTTTGTTCATATTGAGAGAGAGAGAGAAAGAGTGATAAACTGTGTTAAATGTGGCTGAGAAGTCAGGGAACAGGCTAAAATCAGTCCATTGGATTTAGGGACAAGCTATTGTTATTGGATCTTTTATCTACCTTGTTTTAATAAACCATAACGGAGGTTATCTTATTATTGTCTCTGCAAACATAATTACCACCTCCTAAAAAGCTAGGTTCTTTTTTGAATCAATAGAACATAGAAATAACAGGTAACTTGCATGGTATGTGTAGAGAAAGATTATATAAACACAAATATATGTTTTTTTCTTAGAAGTTTTTTTTTTTATTTTGGTAAATACGTGTAGCATAAAAATTACCATCTTAACTGTTTTTAAGTGTACAGTTCAGTGATAGTAAGTACTTCATGTTGTTGTGCGACCATCACCATCGTCCGTATCCAGAACTCTTTTCATCTTGCAAAACAGAAACTATGTACCCATTAAAAAACTTTTTTGATTTAAAGTCTGTTTCGCTTAATATTAGTATAGCCACTCTTGCTCTCTTTTGGTTACTATTTGCATGGAATTGGAATATCTTTTTTCTTTCCTTTCATTTTCAACCTATTAGTGTCTTTGGATCTAAAGTGAATCTCTGTAGACAGCATATAGTTGGATAATGTTTATTATTTTCCATTCTGCCAATATCTGTCTTTAGATTTGAGAATTTAATTCATTTACATTTAAAGTAATTACTGATAAGGGTGACCTCTGTCTTTTTGCTATTTGTTTTCTACATGCCTCGTAGTATTTTTATGTCTCTCATTTCCTGTGCTAGAACTAAAATTGAAATTAATCACAATTTACTGTCCAAGCCTTTCCCTGGAAGTTGCAAGCCTTTAATAGACTCCAGACTTCCAAAATAGTTATATTAGACAGATTCTGCCAGTTCAACTCTTATCTTGGGTGGGGAGACAGATTCCTGTGCTTTCTACTCTACCATTTTTTTCCAGGATCCTTCCCAAACGCATATTTTTAACCTCATGGTATCTTTCGTATTAACTTTAAGGTGAAAGGAGTCCATAATTTTATGAATTCATCTTTATCAGTTCTCTGGAAGGATCCTGTTCTTGCCTAAATCCATGGAGAAGGCATAGCCGAGAGTCAGGAATACAGGCTGGGAAACCAGGTAAATAGCTACAATTGCTAAGCAAGTCCTTGTTTACCTCTAAGAGAAGTCAACTGCTGTTTTTGTAGGTTTTTATAACTATTTGGGAGGCACTGGATTTTTAAAAACTAAATTGCTTTATTTAAAAGCAAATAGACTCTTTAGTTTGAAGTGCTGTGTGTAAATCAGTGCTATTTACAATAAAAAACAGATCCTTTTCTAATAACGATGTTTATCCACGTTCCCTCTCAAATGCTCTGTTGCTTTTTATTCAGATTATACTTTAGGTCCTTTCTTGTTCAGATGCTATTCTTTTGTTCTAATCATGGTTGTGATACCTCAGACAATTAGAAGTCACTTATCATATCCCAGCCACCTGTCCAAAAACTAAAGAGCTCCAGCTTTACCTCAACATGTCAAAAGCTTAATTATATTTACAAAGAAAAAAATTTTAATTTATAGCTCATGAACTCAGTCTCTGGCCTTAGGATGACCAACCATCATGGTTTGGCTATGACTGTCCAGGTTTTAGCACTGAAAGTCCTATGTTATGGTAAACCCCTCGGTACTAAGTAAACCTGGAAAATTGGTCACCCTGCTTGGCCCAGTAATATTTCCCGGATTTCTTTATTAAAGCCATCTAACTCTTTCTTTCAGGTCTAAGAGTAACAACTGACTTTGCTAATTTTACCTGTTCATGTCCTTGCTAAATTTCTGAGGATTTGTTCAAGATTATAATCATTTATGGACTACAGGCAGTTTAGATTGTGAGGGAGTTCAGAGATTCTATACTACAACCATCTCATTTTACAGAAGAATAAACTCTCCATTGCATTGGGAAGTTTTGGCCATCTTCATTTTACTCTTGCCGCCATGGTACCAGATTTTTGTAATATCTTCAAACATCTCCTTTCCCACTAATTAAAAACAGATGATTATATTGGAATATGAACTACAGTAGCAGGAAAAAGTAGCATTCAGTTAGTTTTAAATTGTCCAATAATCTTTTTCTAATGCCTCTATTTGCGTCATAGGCATTTTAACTTCCCTTGTGTCTAAAGTTCAATGTCTCTCATGGATTACTCATGTTATCTGAGTGTGAAAATAAATATGGTCAAGTTAATTAGCATCAATTTTAATAAGATCCCAAAGCAATTTTATACAATGCTTCCTGGGAAGAAAGAAATTAAGCTCGATAACTGAGATGATAGGATCTAAAATAGAAGTAATGCAAGGGGCGCAAAAGAAAATAAGCACAGAAAAGGGAGAAAGAAATTGTGTGTACTATGTATGATATATGGACAAGGTTTTCTTTTAAAATCACACAATGGGCCTTTGTTATTTTGCCTCCAAAGGAAGTCAGAGTCCAGTGGTTTTTCAAAAAGCAGACTGAGCTCATAGGCTTGTTGAAAATTCAAATACCTGGCTCCCATCCTTGGTCATTCTGATTCAGTAGCTTGGGAGTGGAACCTGGGAATCTCTATTTTTAATAAATATCAAAAATGATTCAAATGCAAGTGGTCAGTGCAGTGATGTTTGGGAACCACTGGGCTAGGTTATCTGAAGAAGCTTTCCTATTTTCACTTTGGGAAAAACATTTTAAGTCATTCCTCAGATTTCATGTTTTTGAAATGTCAGGTATCATTATGTATCATTATGCTTCCTTCAAAGAGAGGGAAACTGAGGAAGTTAGAGTCACATTTTATTGTAAGAATATGAGAAAATGAGAATTCTCCCCACCCCAGTTTTATCCTGAAGAGTATATTAAGGTCCTCAAATAAGACCTGCTATAAAGATTGAGGGCGAATTCTTCCATAGGTCATGTGGGACTGTGCAAGGCAATCTGTACATTCTGCACTTGGCCACAATGAAGAGCTGGAGCAGGGGTGGCCCTAAAAACCGCCGAAGGGTTCAGCATTTTTCAACCCTAATCTGACTTGTGCTGTAGCGATTATCCAACCCTAATAGGGTGGAAAAGAAATGACTGAAGCCTGTCTTCTTCACTATTCATGAGAAGTGTCTCTTATTAAATGTATGTTTATGTGGCCATATACAAATACACACAAACTCTGGAAAGTCCTCTGGGAAACTAACACAAGGCCCCAAGTTCTTAATTAGCAGAGTGGATTCCCCAGCCCTGTCACTTAATGGTATAGCAAAAGATGTGCTTGGCAGTTAATTGGATGATCAGTAAAACTGGAATCCTGACCACCTGTGGTCATTAGAGATCCCAGGGCACTTCCCTTACAGCAGGTGGAGTCCTGGAATAATCCCAACTCTGATAATTAAATTAGGTACTGCCCAGCTTTGCTTTATACTTTCAACTGGACTCTGTTCCCACTCAGTCCTTAATTGCAGTGAACTTCTACATTAATAGAGAGGCACTGGATTCCACAGAAGAGTACAGGATAGTAGCAATGTCTCCTAACTTACAGAGTGAGATTGACTGGGTTTGTGGGTGACAGGCACACTTTGTATTGAAGGGAAATTGTTGGATTGGTATCTAAAGAGACAAGGAACCGCTCCTGAAAAATTAGGCCTGTTAAACATTTTGGTATATGGTTAAAAGTGCATATCCAGTAGCTTTTAGAAGTTATTTATTTATTTATTTTTGCCTTTTCCTTTTATGGATGATATCTCTCTATAAACAAAGTAATTAATAGGCATACTTCGTTGACAGACAGAATCTATATGTTTAATAAAAAATACACCAAATATATAAAGGCTAATCTCAGTCACTAGGATGGACGTAGAGATAAAAACAGTGAGACATACTGGGAACCAATGTGATGATTTGAAACTTGTTGATGCCGAATTTTACCTCATGTTTCTTCATTATAAGCGATTAGTTTGCTTCTAATTTTCTACTATGTTTTTCCATAATGGGGAGGCTTGGAGGGCAGTATGCTTTCTCTTAACAGTTATATATTTTTTTATTACCACAAATTGTTTTATTACTACAAATGTTTTTTTTTTCCTAGCAAATAAAGATTCAGTGAACTGTATATTTACTGAAAATGTAATGCTGTTATATAAGGTGAGCAAACTCCTATAAATTATTATTTAGCAGGTTGTCTGTTTCTGGGAATTAAATTTCTCTAAAATATTTTTAAAGATATGAATGAAATATTATTGTAGATAATAGCTTTCCATTTGAAACGTATTTAAATCTGTTAATAGACCAAAAAAGTCCTTTATATAGTATGCAGATTAACTCATAAAGTAAACTGTATTCCCTAGTTTATTTAGTTTATCAACATTTGAGACTAAGTTGGAGACTGTTTTTGTCTACTTTTGTTATTATTGTTACACTAATTTTCTGTTTCAAATAATATTCTTAGCTCATAATTTCCTATCTTTAATAGAAATGGGTCAACACACACGATGTTTAAAACTCAAGAACTTAACAACCATTTTCTATGCATCCCTTCTCTAACCCACAATAAATATTGCTTTACTTCAACTGGATAAAAAGAAAAAGAAAAAAAACCCCAGAAATCAGAAGGTAGAGACCCCAGCTGGTCTTCATTAAAAAAAAAAAAAAAAGCTGGTTTTATTACCTGAGTCAAGGTGAGGAAGAATTTTTTGAAAGTGCATTAAGGGTGCTTGTACAGTGTTTTAAGTATAAATATATTTCTGTAATGAAAATGTAAGTAACCTTAAAAACATAGATAATAGTAAAATGTAGTAACATAATTAGGAAGTGTAAGCTTTGAGTGCTTATTTCCTTTAACATAATTTATTTAAATATGAGCTTGTGTAATTTAATTTTTAATAATGGCTGTGCTTAACAATTGGCTTGCAAAATTCTAAAACAATTGGTTCTTGCAATCTTGCACAAGTAGGTTCCAATATGCTACTAGATATAGTGTTTTTGGGTGGACTGGGGAAAACTAGGTTGGAAGTGGTATCAAACAGATAAATCTTCATTTCTCATAGCATAAAGCAAAAATACAATGACTAAAGACGTTAAATAAAAAAATAACAATTTCTCTAAAGATTTTTATATAATCGCTAAATGATTTAAATATGAAAATAGGGAGAAGGATTCGGAGGCTAAGTGGTTATCAGACAGGACAAAGTTTTATTAGAAGCCTTTCAGTTAATATTTAACCCTGAGTATGTACAAATTTAAAAAAAAATTAACAAAAATAAAATAACTAAACAGAAAGCATTGTTTAATAATATAGACATTTTGAAATAATGTGAGATGGTATTCTTCCTCATCTGTTCTGTCTTATTCACTTCTGGTCTATAAACAAGAAAAATGGTCTAGTTTACTGTGTAAGACTTTTGTATTAAAATTATTCGAAAGATCAAAAATTATATATAACTTTTCAATATTTCTGACTGAACTTGTTTTAGCTTGTGTTTAAAAATTTGCTAATTTTTGATTAAGTGTCAATTGGGACAAATTTAAGATGTTTCCTCTTAGAGTGTCTAATTTGCTGTGTTCCTCTGGTAATGACTAAACTCTTACAGTTTTAGGCCATCGTTGGCTCACTAGGGTTTTAATTAGCCAGCTGAATCCCATATGTTTATGTGCACTGCTTTAATTTCTCTAGTATGTTTATTGTGTGGTGGTAGCACTTTAACACTCAGCTGTCCCAGAGGACATATAAACAGTCTGGTAATCTGACATATGATGTAATCGTAGGACACACACCAGTTAATCAAATGCCCTAAATCCACCCACATCTTCAAAACCTGTCTGGTAAATGAGTGCATTGTAAATTATGTTCATTCTTCTTTGATCAGGTCAGTTGCTTTTGCTCCTTCTTTCTCATTCTCATTTCCACACTACTAATTTTTATTCATATAACCTTGGTTTTGGATTATTGCACTGACCTCCTAACTCATCTTTCTACTTCCAAATTCTAGCGTTCAGTCCATCTTGAAGAGCATTGCTAAACTCATTTCCCAAAAATATTGCTCTAATGTCTCTCCTGTGCTTAAAAATCTTCAGTGGTTCCTTTCTTTTCTAAGATAAATTTACACCCATTATCTAGATCAGTAATCTCCAAAGTGAGGTGGGTATATCCAGGAGATATGAAAGAAAATCCATTGGAATATGGAAGAATGTAGCAGAATTTTTTTAAATTCTGATTTCCACACCATGTAAACAATTATACATATTTTTAAGTAAAAAAAGAAAAGAAATTAAACTTTGCTAATGTCTTATATATAGATCGATACAGGAACTATTTTTTAAACTGTATGTCAGATGATCATGTTACTCATGGTATCTGAGTAATAGTTGAAGTTTCAAACTACTCAGAGGATACCAGTGGTACCCTTATCTTTTGGGTTAGCTTCTAGCTAACATCTAGATATGGATTTATTGATTTATGATTTCATGAATGGGCAAGTGGCTTAAAAAGATTTCAGAAAAGAAATCACAGATTGAAGAGAATAGTAACTACAAGTATAAGAGAACACCAACAAAAAAGGCCAAGCTGTTCTTCTATTCTTCGTGTAAATACTTTGTAAGCCACATCATGCAGTAATAACATTGCAGCTAATCAGCTCTGACAAGAATTTTGTCAAAATGTTTTTAAATTACTGAAATGACAATTTGAAATAGAAATTCTTGTCTTTATATTTAATAATATATCTCACTTAAGTATATATTATGCTTAAGATTTTATTTAGTGATAGTATGAAACCATTAAATTAACAAGATATTATAACCTAAAAACTTAAAAAAGGACATATTTGGATTTCATGGAGCTTGAAAATGAGTTATTTTCGGAGGCTTCTTTAAAAGAAAAAAATACAAAATTACAAATGCAAAATCTAGTATGAAAATGACCATTTATTTAGAATGAGAAAAGAAATCAAAGCAGATAACTCATTTTAAAAAGCAGGAAATACCACAAATAACACAAGATCCAGAAAAACAACATAATGGTTTTATAAATGAGCTGCTGACATTCTTCTATATTTTTCTTATATTTTTTAGCCTCATCTTCTTTTGGCATCCCTTCATATGACAATTACTTTATACTATTTCCTACAGGCAGAATAGAAAGATAATTCATACTTTCCTTTAGCATACTGATCAAAATTCATTTTTTATTATTGAGAATAATTTGCTATTAATAATGTTACTTATGTTTTTAGTATTGTAGTCAAATTTGAGGAAGCCGCCATAATGTTTATATCTGAGCAGTAAGATTTTGGGGAGTTGCATATTTTATCATGCAAAACTAACTTTAAATGCTCTTTAACTAACAATACTAATTAATTAGAGCAAATCCAAATGCATTTTAAAAATGCTCTTATGTTGTGGTGAGCTACATAATTGTATAATCAAGTTATTCTTAAGCTATATAGTTTGATTTATTGATAAAGTTGTTTAGGAGTTCTGTCATTAGAACACTTGTTCTTTATTTGTTTTGGTGTGTTGGTGACAATTTTGTATGCCACTGTATCTGGAACTGCCAGATATTATCAAGTCAAGATACATGAGACATAGTAAGATGTGCTCTGATAGCTGGGATACATAAAATATATGACTTCACACACACATCTACTCTTTGATTATAGTATTGCTATAGGTTTGTGCCTTACAAACTCAGAAATTATGACAAATTCTGTTTCATGTGAATACAATAAAAAATACAGCTAAAAAGAAATTCTATGATTTGTTTAAAATTGAATATGATGACAGGAGAGAATTTCCATTGAGAACCAAATCTGTTGTTTATAATCTGACATATCTGATTACTAGAAGAATTTTTCACAGGTTAGCTTCTGGTTCCATAATTTCAAACCTCATTTCTTTTCCACTTCCACATATTTTTGGCCCTGCGCACCATAGAACACACTCATATTGCACTTTCATGTCACAACCACAATGAGCCAGTACAGTGGGCAGGAATATTCCTGAAAGGCATCTTCTACTGGGATGGCTTACATGGAAGAGCCTAGGAACCATCTAATTATATCCTACTAAACCTAAGCTAAATGTACTCAAAAGTCTACTTTCCCTTATTCAGATCAAAATGTACTTGCAGCTACTTACGCCCCGTCTAACATGAAGGAAGTATAACAGAAGAAAGTCAGAGTGGAAAGAAACAGAGGTCTTAATTGTGGTCAAAATATCACACTTTTATCTCACCTCTGCCACCTTTACAGAAACGCAGTCATGTGAATACATTCCAAAGGAGATACTCATGCAGGTGAGGAGTCCTGAACTTAAGCTTCACTAGCTTCATGGTAAATTTGTCTCTATCTTCAGAAAACACAAATATTTTAGTGGTATTTAAAGGCATTTGACAATAAAATATAGAGTATTACTGAACTTAAAAATATTTTTTTGAGATTATTTAAAAGTGAGGAAAAAAACCCCACTCACATCTTTTGCCAACTAAGTCAGTCACTAATATCAACTATCATAATGAAATAATTGTAGAGCCAGACTTTTGAATTGCTGTGTCACCAAGTGTTAGTCAAAGATTAACAAGTATATTAAGTAATATTGTTCTCATTTAAAATATTAATATTCTCACAGATGACAAAAAGGATTTTTGTACCATAAATACAAAAAATTTAAAAAATATATATTTCATTCTTTAAAATATGTTATATAAAGTACATAATTATATATCAATTTGTTGTACATACATGTGTATGTATATATATGTTAGGAGGCGGGCTCAAAAATCTTTACTAATAGGATGTACTGTCTAAAATATTTGGGTATCATTGAATTAGACATTAAGGATCCCATCTTTTTAGCTAGCCAGAATTATTCCCACTCCCTAAAACAAGTTTTATTTCAATCTTAGTGTCATTATCCAAGTAAATACCACCCCATCTTCCAAGTTGGAATATCCCCTTTTCTTCTGGCTCAGTCTTATCCATCTTCAACGACCTGTTTTTCTAACACTCCTGTAGCTCTTTTAGTTTTCAGAGTTCTCTCATTTTGTTAAATGAACAGTAGTTACTATTTTTAACAGGCTCTTAGAACCAAGTGATGACATACTTTAAGACACCTCTTTTATTATATTATTTATTTTAATACATACATATCTTATTTTGCATCTTTTCAAAGGCAAAATCTCTCTTACACTTTTGTATTCCCATAATACCTAACACCAGTTTATACAATTAATCACTTTGTGTAATCAATATCCTTTTTGGACAAAAATCAAGTTAATGGGAGATATCTCTGGAGTTCATGAAACCCTCTGTCAGGGGAGGGTGTGTGTGAAGGCAATTGTAACAGCCGCCTTTTTCTTGCCAGTGACACCGTGGGAGAAAGGTTTCCCCTTTACGCATCTCTCCCATGCTGAGAATACAGTCCTCATGATGAATACTGAGCGGTATACACAAGCATCTCAAACTATGACACTCTAGGGAAATAAAGGCTTTATGCAGAGTCACAATGTGATTAATATATTCTCTTTCCTAAATGAGATAATTTTATCTTCTCAACAACTTACTTTTCTGCCTGTTCGTCACAAGATCGTGTTCTCTAGCAATGGCATTTGCAGGGTGGGGGTGTTTCTATCCATCACACCCTAGTTTGGCATCTCTGTAGAAAGAAAACAAATTGATAAAAAAAAAAATTCTGTTTCTCTTTTGAAAATCCTGTTTCAGTTTTGCCCTTTTGGACGTCCTTTTTCACTGTTCCTCTAAAGCTGTTGGTCCCTGTTTAACAGCAGAGGTCCTCCTTGCTCAGCAGCCCTCCAGGATTGAGTAACTACTCATCCTAAACGTGTGAGATAGTTGGGAACTGCATGACTTAAACAGGTTATTAAAAGCCATTGTCTGTGCTGTAACCGGGTGTGTGATGTCTTTTCATCTTGACACATGCTGACATCTCAAAGTTCTAATTAGCTGCCAGTCAGGGTAAAAAGATTGAAATAAGCAGCACTGTGCCTGGAATTACTATGTAGATGTATATGCAAATTACTTGGGTTAAAGATAAGAAAGAATTTGTACTTTAGAGAATAAAAAGCTATATTAACCTAGAATTATCAAACACTGGTAAATGTATTATTGACCTTGTCATGCTGCCAGACAGAATAATACTATGATCTAGAGCCCAGATTTCCTGAACACTAGTAAAACATGCTGGCTCTGGCCTGGCTAGTTCCATTTGAATCACAGGGAGTGGAAAGAACCAAGTCTACACTAATCTGAGTGTGTCTGGGGTCCCAAGCCCATGAGATCAGGACAAACTCTACCCTGTGCCACCCACCTTTTCCCATCTGGATCCACCTCCTACTGTGTTATCAGACGCTCCAGATGGAGCTTCCTGTGCAATTGTTAATTATTATTATTATTTTTATCTCTTCACCCATAATGTCTCTAAATCCCCTGACACCGAAGCTGTTGTCTTTGTTGGAAAGAGATGATAGCCTTCTGAGATGGTGATGGCGGTGTTCTTTGTGAGCTTTCAGGAGCAATGTGGATACTATTTAAGTTTTAAAAAACAATAATTATGTTCTGACACTTTAAAAAAGTGAATTTCTTTGTAATTAGCTCTAGTATTTAGGATTACTTTGAAATTCACTAGGGTTTTTCCTTTAAATGAAGAGAAAAGATTCAGCTTGTTTCCCTTAGTTGGGATCCTTTGGGTTGAAAAGCACTATAGAAATGTAAGCTATTATTAATCCTCCCCTTCTCAAGATACACGTCGACAGGGACTCTAAAATGTATATCAGCTGATGGTGTGTCTTGGCTCAAAGGAAGCCGCAAAATTATTTTTAAGCGTGTACTTTGAATTTGCCCAAAGCCTGTCTATTTTTGTGGAAATAGAAATGACACCCTGTGGCTGAGGCTCCTGTTGGTTTCAGCAGTTACAAGCAGATTCATCTGGACGGATGCTACCTCCTGGATAATACCTAATGCTTTTCTCTGAGTGGTTTGTATAGCAAGGGTGGGAGTCAGTTTGGTTCTGACTGGCCGTGGAGGGATTGATCTCACAGATTTCCTCTAAAATTTTGCATTCCATGATAGCACCTTGATGACTGTTACTGCTTTTGTGATTGCTTTATATGTATTGTGTAATGAGAGGAAGAGAAAGTCATCATATCTTGCCCCAAGTAGCTTTACCAGCTGTGTGCTTAGTTGGAATTTTTGATTAGTACTTTCTTTTCCAATGTTAATGGACAGCTAGTGTTGACCGACCCTAAACAATTCAGAAATCACGATCTCCGCCACCATTGTCCTCTGTGGCATATTAAGTATCTGCATGTTTGTATTGCTGTGTTGGTCACTGCCTAGGAGAGACAGAGAGACAGCTCAAGATGACCCCAATGCAGATGGACGCATGGAGAATGTGGTGGAAACTAGCAAGCTCTGAACACCATAGGAATAGACGAGGCTACAGATTTGCATTGTGTATTAGTTAATGTAAGTGCATTTGGTGAACTTTCATGTTTACCAGGGTGATATTTGTGGAAATTTGAGATATTTTCGTTATAATTTGGTAATGAGTGAAAGCACTAGAGCCCTTTTTTGCTCCCTGACCCCGAACTGCTCAGGAAGAATTTTAGGAACCTTAGGTTACTAGCATGGGAAGCACCAAGACATCTCAGGGTTCCACTTGGACTCTGTTTCCTAAATAGGCTTGTAAGGCTAAATCCTCATCAGGTGTTTCACTTATCTATTCATCACAAAACAGTGGTTTAAACAAAGATCGTTTATTTTCTTATGATTCTTTAGTCTTTGTTTTCTTTGGTTTTCAGTTTTTGAAGAATCTATTGATATATATCCTATATCTCAGAAATTCTTTCCTCAGCCATGTTCAGTCTACTAATAAGCCCATCAAAGTCATTCTTTATTTCTGTTACATTGTTTTGATCTCTAGTATTTCTTTTGATTCTTTCTTAGGATTTCCATCTCTCTACTTACACTGCTCATCTGTTCTTGCATGCTGTCCTCTTTATCCATTAGAGCCCTTAGCATATTCAACATAGTTTTTAAATTTCTGTTCTAATAATTTCAAAATCCCTGCTGTGTCTGGTTCTGATGACTGCTCTGTCTCTTAAAATCGTGTTTGCTTTTTGCTATGCCTTATAATTTTGTCTTGATAGCTAGGCATAATGTACCGGGTAAAGGAACTTCTATAAATAGGCTTTTAGTAATGTGGTGGTGAATGTGGTGGAGGGAAAGTGTTCTATAGTCTATGAATAGGTCTCAGTCTTTTAGTGAGCTATGCCTCTGGACTGTGAATTTTGCAAGTGCTTCTCAGTTTTTTCCTCCTCTTTTAGGTGGGACAATGGCTAGAATAGGCTGAGGTTAGGTATTTTTTTCTCCCAAGAAAGTTAGGTTCTGATCATATCCAAGCAGGTTAGGGTCTGGTTAGCTAGTTTTTCCTGAGGGCAAGCCTTGTTAAGAAGAACAGAGTAGAAAATATATGTGCATTCCCATGTTCTTTACAGCATTATAATAGCCAAGGTATGGAAACAAGTGTTCATTGACGGATGAATAGATACAATGGAGAATTATTCAGCCATAAAAAAGAATGAAAATCTTGCCATTTGTGACAACATAGATGAAACTCGAAGGCATTATACTAAGTGAAATAAGTCAGAGAAAGACAAATACCATATGATTTCACTTACATGTGAAATAAAAAACAAAACCGAACCAAACCACCAAGCTCATAGATACAGAGAATACAGCATTGTGACTATAGTTAATAATACTGTATTGCATATTTGAAAGTTGCTAAGAGTAAATCTTAAAAGTTCTCATCACAAGAAAAAAATTCTATAGCTATTTGTGCTGATGAATTTTAACTAGATGTATTGTGGTAATCATTTTGCAATATATACAAGTATTGAATAATTATGCTGTATATCTAAAACTAATATAATATTGAATATCAATTATACCTCAATTAAAAAAAGAATAGAAGAACAGAGTGGTCTGGCTATTTCAAAACAGTTTTCTTTCCTCTCCTCTGCTGGAAACACAAGGAGGTTTTTCTTGTTATTTACTCTGGGAATCTTGTTGAGCTCTTGGAGGTAAATCTCTGATGTTGTGGGACCCCGTATGACTGGGTCCCCCTAGGATCTTTAACCCTCAGAGTCGTCTGCAGTGAGCCCCCAGCTCAAACACAGTTCAGATTTTCCTCCCTCGGCGCTGGTTCCTATGGCAGTTTCCTCAGTGTCTCTGCTCTGGTAAATTGTTATTTTCTATATTCTCCTGTAGATCTCGCCAGTCTTGGGGTCAGCCTCTTTCATCCTCTCTCCTACAGATCCCAGAAGAGTTGAGTTTTTCAGTCTGTTCAACTTTTTAGTTGCTGTTAAGATGAAGTGGTGACTTATAAGCCCTTTAAATGTGAAACCTGAAAACCTGCTTATGATTCTTTAATTTGGCTAAGACTCAGCAAGAACAGCATGATACAGCCCCATGTCATCTTCCAAGATGGCTCACTCACTCACATGGCAAGCAAATTGGTACTCAGCTGAGGCAGCCAGCCAAGGGCCCCTTGGCTGGCAAGATTCCCAGGTTCCTTTCCATACGGCCTCTCCATGTGGCCAGTCTGGACTTCCTCACAGCAAAGTGGTCCGGGGTAGTCAGATTATTTTATATTTTGGCTAGCTTCCTTCAGAGTGCAAAAGCAGAAGCTGCCAGACCTTTTTAAGGCCTAGTTCTGGATCTAGTACGGCATAATTTCTGCCAGATTGCCGGGCAGCTCAGTTTCAAGGGCAGGGGCTACATAAAGATGTGAATACATACTGGGAAGTGCGATTCATTGGGGGCTATCAATGGGATAGTCTTCCAGTTTGGTTCTCTGTTCTAGTGGCTGTCCCTGCCTTGATACCTCCATTCCTAAGGCGGCACTCCCATTCTTCAAAGTTTTAGGACCGTACCTTCCTCTTGCCAGAACTTCGACTGAAGTCCTTCTCTCCAAACTCTATCCTCATGGCAGCTACCAAATGCCTTGCTCTGCCTTGTTGGACAACCAGTAATTTTCCACAGGAAGCTTTCTCTAGACTGCCTACTAGATCCCCTGGGCCTTCGCTAAGTTCCTGACTGTCAAACAGAGTCCCGAATACGCCTAGGTGTATGGAACTGTGTGCCAAAGAGTGTGGGCAATTTGAGAGAAAAGTATGAACCATCTTCCCTAAAAGTAGATTTTATTCAAAAATATAGATTCAAAAAATTCTCATTTCAATAATTTTTATATAAAATTTTTCATATAAATGCAAATGTAAATACATCATGGAATAAATGTGGTTCTATTGAATTTTAAGATAGAATAAAGGGCTTTAAGGACATTTTAAGCTAAGTGTGCCTACTTCAAATTATATCCCCAGACTCCAGAAGCATGGGTGTGTTCTCTCATGTCACCAAAGGTCTGTTTAGTTTTTGTTCCTAGAAACATTTTGTCTTGCCTTGCTTATCCTGCCATTCATCTAGGTCCAGATCAGACTACATTATGGCATGGGTTCTGATGATGGTACTTTTAATCCTTGTTGTTTATAACAGCTTTCCTGTAAAGGAAGAAGACTACTGTTCTGCGAAGGAGGAAAAGTATGCTGTTTCTGTATCCTCTTTCTGGGGCCCAAATTGTGCTCTAAATTCTGCTCCATTAAAACCAGACCCTGCTGTCTGCTTAGTGTACCACCTGCATCACTTGCTTTCCTAGCCCCTTGATACTACTGATTGAGACTACTCGATCAATACTGGATGGAATTACTTTGAATGGAAGCTCTACAGGCCAGGGATTTTCTCCTGTTTTGTCCTTAGCATGGCTGAGCATCTCCAGTAATGCTGCTGGGAACGTCAGCAATTCCTCATTTCTGATTCCTGGTATTCTGCCAGGTCTTTGAAGGCTTCATTGCCTCATAGGCTGAGTCAATTACTGTGGACCCCCATCCCATTTTCCCCAGTGGGGAAAGGGTAGTGCCTGGAGAGCTTAGTGGTAAATTTAGGCAGATCTTGGGAATGCCAGCAAGCTTTGTCTCCTCTCTGTGTAGCACAGGCTGGTGCCTCTAAATCTAAGGGCTGGGATGAAGTGGGTAGCATGAGGCAGTGGACCATGGTCAGTGCTTGCTGGGGATCGTGGCTGCTGGGAGTCCCTTGCTGAGGTCCAATAAGTCTTCAAGTAACTACAGAGGAATAAGGTTGCTCTTCAACATGGCTTACATCTTAGCCTAAGTCTCATGATATTTAAATCCTGTCCCATCTTCTCTAGATCCCAGAGGTAAACATTGCCTTCTTTGAGTCATTGAAGCCCAGCTCAGCCAATCTCTTGAAAGAACTTAGTAGTTTGGACTCAGCTGAGACTCTCAGCATTTTTTAGGTTGTTCTAAGTTTTCAAACCCTCACTGCTTTTTAAACTCCTGCAGGTCCATAGTGCTACAGAGACAGGCCTTAGGGGAACCATAATATCTTAAGCCTCCTTTTCTTACCTACAGCCCTGTTCCTTTAGACAGGTAGCTTTAGAGTCTGGCACAGCCAAGCTGCCTATATGCATGGGCTCAGGTGTTCATTGCAAACCCTGTTTTAATGCTTCTGGATCCAATGTTAATCTCATTTCAGCAGGGGCTTTAGCGGGGTGCTTGGAGGCTGGGAAACTCAATACTAAGCACTAGGTCATCCCTGATGACCTAGAGACTAGTAGAACTGAATTCAAGCCCAATATAGTTAGTGAAGAACCCTCATGCATAGCTGAATGCTTTTCTCACTAATCTTACATGGGAAAGCATGTTTTAAGTTCTCTTGAGAGAGAGAGCCAGAAGTGTACTTGCCACTTGGAACAGATTAGAGCAGAGCTAATTATTGCCCTTTAGTAACTACTGAAGAGTCAGTGTTAGGGTGGGGTTTCCTATAAGCTTCATATGTGATGTGCACCATCCTGTGAGGAGCTCCCTGAGAGGGGCCATCTGAGATTCCAAAGTGGACTCAATACTCAATTATGGTTTCATATTTTTAAGAACCAATATATTGTAAGAGCAAAGATTCTGTTCTCAGACTGGTTTGAAACACCGTTTCCTCCATGTACTAATGTTGTCACCATGGATAAGTTACACAATCTCTTGGAGGGGGAGGCTCTCACTTTTTTCATTCATAATTATGTGATAACAATAGTACTTACCTCGAGGGATGCTGAGTGGTCTTAATGAAATGATGTGTCTGGCATGTAGTAAACCTCTGTAATCCTTAAAATAATGATAAAAACAACAAAACCACTAGCATTTTTTGTGCAACTGAGTGTAAGTCTGGTACAGTATTAAGCATTTTGCATGCTGTACATACAAAGAGCCTATGCTACTATTATCGGGGTATTGTAAGCTAATAGATGAAGGAGCTGAAACTTTTGCTTAAATCCAAAGCCTATGTTCTTATTCTTGGCCACTCTCTATGTCCTGGTAGCTCCTTCTCATAAAATTATGGGAATCCTGGAGAGGAAGATAGTGTAATGACCAGCCTAGCTCCCATACCAGTTCATCCACCAATTTCCTGAGTTGGAGTAAATCTCTGATTTAAGCTTAGATCTGGCGCAGACTCTGGCCCAGACTCCACTCTAATCAAGGAGACTGTTAGCTCTAGGCCAAGAGGCATCTTACCACTGACTCTGCTCTGACTCTATACCATAGTTGTGATGGAAGCCTCCATCTTGGACCCAAGTTTTGATAACTAGATTTCTGTCATACCTCTTTCTGTCCTCACCTTATACTTCAGAATGCACCTTAGTTCCTCAAGAGTCATCCTCCACTGATTGCTAATCCATGAAATTTCTTCCTGATTACTTATCTATTTAGACATCAGTCTATTCTCTGGCTGGGACACCTGATCAATCTGCTTAGCATTCCTCACTTAGCATAGAAGTGATGCTTCTTGGATTAGTTTCTAAGCCTGAATGGACCCATTCATTCATTCGTTCATTCAATAATATTTACTGAACATGACTAAAGCCTCCTGATCTCAAGATACCCACGAAGTCCTTTAAACATCCTCCCTTTTAGAGCCTCCTTCTCATAGCTTGAATAAACCCTCATTTCTCCTCAGAAATAGCTCCTGATTCTATGACAACTTCATTCTTATTTGCTCTCTGCATATTTCCTAGACATTCAACAATCTTGGGATAGAAAATTCTCAAGTGATTGCTACCTGTCCCCTTGGAAACTTGAATTCTGAGAGTAACTCTAACCACTGGTTCCATCTGAAAAAAAAGTGGAGATGAATAAAGGTGCTACAGTTGAGGTATGTTGAGTTAACACAAAGAAAGACTCTCCTGTTTCTGGTCTGTTCTGCTCACAAGCTTAAAGACAAAGGATCACTTAATAGGAAGTTTTATCTGCAAAGCAATTTCATGAACTAGGCCCTAGTCCTTTACTTTGGCTGGAAAGGATGGTTCTTAGCACATAGAGAAAATACCCTGGGGACTTATTCTTTTGCTGATATTGGGCTCTAATAAAAAGAACTTGTTAGTTTTTTTTAAATATAAGAATGCTCCATTGGTATATTTGCCAAATTTATTTTTATATTTAACAGTGTCACAGCAGGGTTCCAAAAGATAAAATTCATGCGTTATGTCAGTGTGGCCTTGGAATGATAAACCAGGTAGTTAAATTGATTAATGGAGGGTATGTTTAGTCACCACTTCAAATAAAACAAAGTCAGAGCGGTCAATAAGTGAACTCTTTCTGTAGGCCAGCGTTATCATCCCTATTAAAATATTAACACTATCCATTTCCTGGCTGCCTCACTAATCAATTCTTTTTTCATATTAATTTAGTTTTTAGGCCAGGCTTTTCCCCAAAGCTTGCCCAGGCAAATAAGATAAATCACAGGTGGCAATCACATCAACTGATGGTCATGGTTCATGTCAACTCTCTTGCAAAACTCTAAATGGAGTCTATGGGAAAGAACTGCCTTAGTAGGGGAAAAAATGGTGCAATTAAGGGCACACCAAGACATTCCGTCTTTCCAGTTTGAGAAATCTAAGTATTATTATTAAAGATTAGATTTACTCTCAATGATCTATACAGTCCGTGAGCAAAGTTCTCTTGAACAAGCTTATCTCAAGGTTCACAGATTATCCAAACACTATATTTTCTCTGTACTGATTGTATCCTTCCACTTTTGTCACAGTGATTCACACTTCCCTGTCAGTGAAACTGGATTTTCTATTTTGCGGGGAAGGAAGGAGGTGGTGTGGAATGTTGGGGGCCAGAGGAAAGGGTCCAGATAAAAAATATCAATTAGTCAATGATTGATCTATCCTTTCTCTATTTAACCACAAGGGATCATCCACTTGGGAGGGGAGTGACAATCTAATTCATCAAGCTAAACTGCTTCTTTTTGAGATGGCTGAGGTGTTTGATTTTCCGTTACCCTTTTCTTGGATTTTCTACTAAAACTATTTTAAAAGGGGTTGTTTTTGAACACATCATAGCACCTAATGGGAATAAATGAAATTTCTGTTAATGACTTCCACACTTATATTTCCAAGTTTGACTTTTCTTTGATGTCCAGACTTCTATATTTAATTGCCTTGAGTTTCCATTTGGGTTTGTAATAGACATCACAAACACATTGTTTTGATTTTCTTTCTAAAGCTGTTCCTCCCCTCCCCTAACTTCCCCATCTCGTTAAATGGAATCATTTACACTTTCTAAGTTGCTCAGGCCCCAACCTAGGACTCATTCTTGATTTCTCTCTTTCTTACTTCCCCACAACAAGACAATCTATTGGTTTACTTTCAAAATGTATATCAAAGATGATCACTTCTCATCACCTCCGCTGCTATCACAGCAGTTCAAGACACCATCAATCATCTCTCACTTGGATGGTTTCAAAGACTCCTAAGCTTCTACACTTACCCCCTTCAGTATAATCTATAGCTAAACTTCCTTGCTCAAAACCCTTGAATGACTTCCTGTTACACTTAGAATAAAATCTAAATCTCTTAACCATATCTGCAAGACATTTATCTATCTATCTATCTATCTATCTATCTATCTATCTATCTATCTATCTATCTATCTATCTATTGTCTGCTGTTCTTTCCTTCATTCACGCTGCTTCAGCCACTCGGCCTCAAGCAATTCAAGATTTTCCCATCTCAGAGCTTGTGTTCTTGTTCTGTTCTTCTCTTGGACTGTTCTTCCCTGGCACACTCACCTGGCTTGCTCTCTCACTTCACTTCTCTCCTTTAGAAATGTCTTATTGACCACCTTGCAATAACTAACTGTTCTAAAACTTTGTTTATATTTTTCTTCCTCACTGAGAATTAAATCCGAGAAGTCAGGAACCTAGTCTGCCTTTCATATTAGTATCCCCAGCACCTAGAATAGTACCTGAAACATATAAATGTTTAATAAATATTGAATAAAAAGATGAATCTACTTGTACATATAATGTACTAGAAATTCAATTGGAGAGATTAAGATATATTAAAGATCAGCAAAGTTCTCGACCAGGGTTTAATGTTTGGAGACTAATAGGAGAATGAATAAAGAAGAAGACAGTGCTGGTTGCTTAGGTAGGCTACATTCTAACATTTCTCATCTTTTGATCAAAAGGCTTAAACTAAAATAAAATAACATTTATTGATCATTTATTATCTAAAGTATGGAAGCAGGGAATATAAAATTGCATAACACATAGCCCCAAATACTTATGGGGTGTGTGTGTGTGTGTGTGTGTGTGTGTGTGTGTGTGTGTGTATAAAAGGGACAGGTCTTAATTAAAAGGAGTAAGGAAACTTTTTCCACAAACTGCAGGTTATCATTGCTTTAGAATCATACCTAATGCATAGAAAAGTTATAAGACAATATATGGTTAGAATATAACTCTAACACGGAGCTTCCCAATGAATTTGCCAGTTACAAGTGTGCCTCATGAGCAACCTCCACCTTTTGCTAAAGCCCAAACAAAAATATTAAAAGTAAAACTAAACACCATGCATAAAAAAAGAGTGGGAGGCATGTAAGCACTATGCATAAAACAGAGGAGAATTGACGTGTTTTAGAACCTGCTGAGGTAACTGTTTTTAGCACCTTGTGGGGCCATTTCTAGAAATCTATGGTGTTCAAATTCAACCAGGGTTCTTGCTGCCTCTCTGTTTTATGAGAAAAAACTGCCTCAGAGATGTTACCCATGTCAGGTATCTGCCCATGACACAGCAAAAGCTGCATCCTATTAGAGGGAATTCACCAACCTGAGTCCAGCCTTGGCCTCTTTCAGTACCTTCCAGTGATTTCCTTGGAGATGATACCCAGTAGATGGAAATCCAGGTAGAGTAAAGTTGACTCCTCCAGTTATTCCAAAAGAGTGACGAAAAAATTTTTCTGAGAGAATTACATGGGAGATTAGCGATTGTGTGGGTTTTCTTATTAACAAGAAGCCTTTCTTTTTTTTTTTTCCATTCAAATTTATCCTCTTTAAGTTCTTTTTTTTTCTACCCCCTCTTTTATGTTCACTCTTTCTCTTCTTTCTCTGCTCTTCTTGTCCTTTTTTCATCCTCTTCACCTCTGTCTGCTGTCTCCCTAACACTCCCTGGAGTTGGTGGTTGATGACAATCAGTGAGTAATAAGCAGTCAGGTGAATTCCAAAGTCAACTGTGGGAAACCAAATCGCACACCATGATGATGCTTTTCCTTCCTTTCTCCTTGTTCTTCTCCCCTGTGTGAACCAAGGACTGGGGTTTTTCTGCCAGTGCCCCATGGTGGAGTGGAGCAGGACAAAGAGGAAATAGGAAACAAATGGGGCTTGACTTAATCACATCAAGAGTTCATTTGTCAGAACACTGTTAATTTATAGCATCGTGACACGGAACATCATATTTCAAGACACGGAATTGAATCAAAGGGGTACCATGGTTTTTCAGACAGGGTCCTTCTGAGCAGGGGGCCTGAGGAGGCATTGTAGCCATCTGTCTGCCTTATAGCCAGAAAAATAGCTGTTTTCCACATTACAAAAGCAGGGTTTGTTTTGGCTGGATTCTGTGTGCCTGGTAGAGTACTGGTCTGGTTGTTCTGAGGGAGGTCAGAGCACTTCCAATAGGCAGTGACTCTAAGGGAACTAGGCTGGTTTCAAGAAAGTCCTCAGGCCTGACCAATCAATGACAGATTCAGTTCTTTATTCCATGTATCTCCTTGCTTTCTGCAATTCAGGTAAGCAATTAAATTCAGAACCTTATTTCAGAATGCTGGGAGGAGACTCTTGGATTCACAGAATCTTAGGACTGAAAAGGACTTTAGAGGTCATCAACCTCACCACTGACTAATGCGCCTTCCTTCCTCTCTACTTCTGCCCTCTGAGCAGTGAGAGGGAACTTCCCATTTCCTGAGATAGCAAATGCAATATTTACAGTTTCATAGATGGTCTAATGATTGGAGAGCTCTTCTTCCTATTGAGTCAATATCTCTCTTCTGCCTCAAGTTTTTCCATTGGCCCCTCTTAGTGTTCTTCTGGGACTCTTGTAAAACAAGTCTTGGATCAGTCTAAAAGGCAATTGGACCCTCTACAGGAATGAATCTCTTAGTGTCCTCAGTAGAAATAGCCTCAGCCCATAAAGTTGGGTTGTAAGAAGGTAGTTCAATCAGGTGGATGTACCGTGAACTCAGCGAGCTTAATCAGAATGGCATAATTCTCTTTCTTGAATTTTCTCACTATTATTTCTTTAGAAGATAGCATGGAGGCACTCATTATTATTATTATTATTATTATTATTATTATTATTATTATTATTTTAAAACTAAAGGACTAAAAATAGATTCAACACTAAGAAAAAAATTTATATGCAGATTCTCTCCCCCAAATGATATAGTCTTTTTCTGTTTTCTTTTCTGATATGATTTAGGAATATTGGTTGAAAAAGGACACAGAAATAAGACACAACTTTTCTTTAGTAGCTAACAGGAAGTCTTAAATTTTGTGTTAAAAACACAGTGTGTGAGAGCATTAAATTCCTTCAGCTACTGGATCAAACTAGAGAGCAGACCCCTAAACTTCTTTAGGTGTAAGTCTGAAATTCTGTAACTACTCATATGTATGGAGGGATTTTTCTACTCTCTTTCTCATTATTTATTAGTTCGATAACATTTATTAAGCATCAATCACATGTCAGGCACTGTACTTGGAATAGATGAAGGTGGGAGAAGGGCAACGTTCTCATTTTTCCTTCTGAGGCTTAACTTGGAACTACCTTTGTCAATTCTGCTGATAGGTTTGGATGAGATTTACTGCTCACTAATGGCTTTTCTCTTCCTATCACCATGAAAATGCAGGTGGGGCCAGAGTTTTACTGGCCTACTTTCAAAGATGGCATTATTTTTTTATTCATCAAGTGGAGCCCCTAAATCCAATTAGCCATCTGGCTTAAATTAATTGTTCATAAATTTAAGTGTGAGTTTTAGTATATATTAATATTACTTGTTTATATATACTTATATATAGTATATGTTCATAAAACTATATTAAAGCTTCAATACCCCTTAAATTTTGTAGCTGAAAAGAAAATACATTGTTAATGTTGAGTATTGTTATAAAAATAAATGTTACACCCTGACAATCCTCAGAGTGTTCAAGCAGTAAGTTTCTATACACAGCGATGTTGCCCAGGGATACAGAGAGTATCTGGGAACAGAGAAACCAAACTCGGGTTTGGCTGAAGGTGGAGGGGGGAGGTAGCCACTAGATTCTGGAGAAAACCAAGAGCCACGCGGTAAGATGTGGCTGGAAAAACAGATGCCCTTCTCACAAATGGAGATGGTCTGCAAGTTGCCTTCCTCTGGGAACCAAGGTTTAGGTTCAGCCACTAATAGTGGTTTGTACACATCCTGATTTCCTCATGTGCAGGCAGAGAACTGAGCCAGTAAATACACAGAACCTTTTTTCAGTCTGCAGAAGGCGAATGAAGGCTCAGTTAAGTGTGTTATCTAAATGGAAAGGTAAATTCAATTTGCAAAATGCTATAACGGTCCTGCTGTTCAGCAGGACTAGCAGGAAAGATGATTTTAAAAAATGAAATCCTTTGCGTTATCCCATCAACTGCTTCAACTAGCAACTCTTCGAATATGTCTGCAGAGATAGGAATGGGAGAAGGACAGGGAGGGGAGTGTTGGGGCTCACGATCTGAATTTCTCTTTTGGCAGCTTGCTTTATCCTTTAGGTTGTGAAGTTTTGGGGGACCACCCTCTTTCTGGTTTTAGTTGACCACGCCTCTTCCATCTTGTGTTTTTCTTCTATCTTCTCATAACTCTAAAGGAATCTGAGGATGGTGGTAGAAGAATTATGGTGTGATCAGGTATGTTAGAGAGGAAATATTCTGCTGCCTGAAAGTCCATGCCTCACATTGTTCTTGTATGGTTTAATTTCATTCCTAATTGTGGGAGATGAGGATATCCTGCACTGTCTGATGCAGAAGCCACTAGCCACATAAAGCCATCCATGTGGCGCTCAAACACTTGAAATGTGGTTCGTGTGACTAAAAAACTGAAGTTTTAACTTAATGATACATTTTAGAGGAATGTGGAGAGATGTTTGTACAAGAGAGGGTGCAGTAAAGAATTATCACAGGATCACCTGGTCCTCCAGTGTGCAATCAATAAAGAATCTGGGTAAGTTAGTTAACAATTGGGGCTACCAGGATTGGAAAATCATTTGAAAATATATATTGGGCTTGGTTAGAAGGAAAACAGTAAGAGAATAATAAATATTGTAAGTGTAACACCCTGAGGTAAAATAGAAATGCTCACATACATTAGTGGCGAAGTTAGGAGGACAAAGTTCATGATGATACGAATTAAACAGATGAAGAAGAAACTAGAAAAATTGTTTTAAATAATAGATTATTTGTTATTTATTACATTTGTGAAAGAAAATGTGATAATCCATACTATGGAAAAAACTAATATATAAGTCTGTTTTTGTATCACTTTTAAAATGAAAAAATTTAGATATAATCTATAATTCATTTTATTCTTATAAATTGCCAAGGACTGAAGTATGGTCTAAATTTTTAAACTCTGGATCACAACCCACTAGTGGAGCCCAAAATCAGTTTAGTGGGTCCCAGCGAGCATTTGAAAATAGAAACTATCAGAGTGCATTTCATAAAGTAAGGGAAATTACCATTTTGTGATATTTGTTTTTATTAGTGTATGTGTGTGTGTGTGTGTGTGTGTGTGTGTGTGTATGGTGGGTCTGTGGTTCAAAAAGTTTGAAAGCCACCAACCTAGATGACTTCTCATCAATCCTTCTATTTCTGGTGTATAACAATTATGTATGTTAAACAAGTTGAAAAAAAGAAAAAAAAACCCTTGAGTTCCATAGGCAGAAATCAATTCTGTAGATAGCATTTTAGGGAGTACTTCTATCTAAGAATAGCACTAGTTTCTGTTGAATGGAATTTGACATAAGGTGTCTTCACTTTGGACTGTGAAAAAAAAAAGTGTTTGATTATTGAACTACCACCAGTCTCATCTTTAAGGCAGTCCAAAAAAAAAAAAAAAAAGTGGAGCTGGTAAACGCAATTAAGGGAAAGCTCCATTATGTGAAAATATTTCTTCTATATATCTGCTATATTTCTCTGTATGAGTTTATCAGAATTATCCAATTGATTGGGTGCATTCTAAGTGCATAAATTCTAATAAATGCCTGTATGAATTTTTAAACAGTCAATTTGGTATTACAGGTACCGGAAACATTTTTTTTTTTTTTGCATTTCTTGGTAATATATGTATACATAAACTTTGCACATCATGATTCTTTATAGAGCAGTCAGTGCTGAATTTACAAGAATACATATGATTTCTGCTGGCCTTTCACACACTAATTTAATAGGAAGAAGTTCAGTCCATCTTTCCTTGTTATGTTTCTTTGCTATTATCCATAAAAGCCCAGTTTTGAACTTGTGGGGATGATGATGCACTGTCTAAATAGGCACATAATTCCACAAAGTGCTGCCAAAAAAGCTGTAGTGGTGGGAAGTGATTTAGGATTCCTAATAGCCTGTACTGCTCATGCATTGGTCAGTAATTTTGGTAAACCTCATAAAGAGTCTTGACACCTGACCACAGTCAAATAAGGTGAATGTTTTTTGATCTGTAGCCTTAATAAAAATTTCATGTTGTATTTTCTCTCTGTGCACAGCTATGTGCATAGTTCTTGTACGCATGAGCTGTTTTTGGTATGTCCTCATGGTCTTTGGCCATACTATGCTCACATATTTTACAAGTGAAAATTATAGGGCTTTCACCACAACTGACTCTGTTGTAATCAAAAGTATTAGTATAGACAGAAAAATTATACCTCGAGAAAAGTTGGCATATGTCCAAAAAGCACACACATTGTGATTCCATAGGCAACTGATATAAAAATATCATATCAAAAGAGAAATAAAATAATAGTGCTTGAAACAAGGTGAGGCTTATTTTATAGGCTACCACTAGTATTCTTTGCTCCCACTAGTTCTCTTTGCTCCTACTGGTATTCTATGGATTTCTTGCATTTCATCAGCAGGAGTTTTTGGCCTCGTTTTAGCAATGCTGAGGCGACGTTTCCTTTTGGCTCCAAACCTTTAGCAGCTTTAATTAATAGCACTTATTCAGCTCATGCTTAGCAGTTTTATTTTTGCAAAGTGATTTATAATCATTTTTATTAGTTATTCTAAATTGAGATTTAGAACGGCATGTCATAAAGAAAACGCTTCATGTTTAAGAAAGGAGACTATTCCTACCCAGCATTTGTCTAAATAGCATAATTATGGCTATACTACTCATGGATTGTTAATTATTTATTCTTTAATATGTAGATGTAAATATACCACTTCAACCTACAATTATGAAAGGTCTATAAACCTGACTTGTGAAATTAAACTGACATCTGTAAGAGTTCTTACAGCAAAGTTGAGTATGTATCTATGGCTAAAAGAGTATTAAAGAAAAAGTAAGTCAGAGTAATGATATAACTTATTAGATACGAATGACAATCCACATTTAGTAGTGTTTATAATGATGCCATGCCATTAGAAATCAAGAATATCAGAATAATATCACTTTTATTTATTTAGAAGTGATACATTTAACAGAATACTTATTAATGTGTTTATAACAAGATCAAAGTGGTAATTGGAAGATACTTTTTCACACAATATGAATCAAGATTGTCATTAAAAAGTTGATTTTTGAATTGAATTTTCTAGATTATGCATATACCAAAAGGACAAAAATTAATATAAGCAATATTTTAATGACTTTGTATATACTACTTTTGTATACATTACAAGATGTAATGTATAAATTCAAAGCTCTGAAATTAGGAAATTTGAAATGAAATGTAATGTTCTAATTACATTATCTCAGTGTATAATTTTCAACTGATTTTTCATTATTCAAAGACCTAAATTTGGATTATGTGTACCTCAGTTTTCCCTTTGCTCTTTCCTTTGGGTATTACAGCATACATGTAAGAATCTTTATCAGAGCAGGCCTTCGGAAGAGAGATGTGGTGTAGCAGTGACGAGCTTCCTTGCTTACTGGAGAAGGCAATGGTGGGGAAAGGAAGATAAGACCAATTAAAAAACCCTCTACACTAGGGAAACTGGCCTGATTTAAGGCCATAGTTTTAGAAATTAACCCAGTTTTCAGACTATCAAATGATGAAAATGGATTTTATGAAAAATTTTCTTTCCCTGGTTATAATGGTGTTTATGAGAAAAACAAACTATAAACAACAACCTAGGTTTATGGGGGGAAAACAATTAAAAAAATGAAATATTAGGCAAACGCATCCTTGACTCAGCGTGTCTCTCTTTTTAGGAACGAGTAATATAAACATGTAGCCAGACAGCATCTGCATAGATATTAAATACGATAAAAAGATCTACTAAGGCACAACTGTGACCTGAATGAAAGGGCATGTCTAAACACAACGAATCAAATTTTCTGCTTACATTGGCAAAGAAACCAACTACGGTGCCTAAAAAAACAGTTTAGTTTTATTAGCTAAATAAACAGACTAATCAACATCACTGCTCCCCTGCTCCCACTTACCCACAGTGTTTTCAAAACCTGGGACGTTTCTCAAAGGCAAGAGACAGATTTTAAGTGCTGAACTGATGTTTTAAATAAACCAAAATTCAAGTGATGGTTTCCATAGTGAGCTTTCTTCAGCCACTTACTTGGGATGGCAAAGTAGTTCCACTTCTAATATCAAATCCCTAAGTCCCTTTAGCCTTATAACAATGTGCAGGAAAAATGACTGGCTTTGACAAGAGTATTTGGTGTTGGCAGGCACTTCTCATGTCAGTATAGATTCTGATTCCTCATCAGACCTAATTCTGGGCATTCTGCTGGAACTCCATCCCTTTTTGCCACTCATGGTGTTTTGAGTCACGGCAATGAGAGAAAATATGGGTAAAGTGTGGGTGGGCCAGCAAGAGATGAATTAGCTTGCGTGTGATTTTCGGATTGAAAGTATCCAAAGAGGAATCTGATGTGAATTGGAGAACAGAATCCTGAAGTAACATGTTTCATTATTTTCACTTGGCAGATCTTAAAAGTGTAGTTTTTTTGCCCAGAAAATACCTGAGTAGATTTCATAGTATCTCATATATGGCTTATTAAAAATTATATATCTAATAAAATAACAACAAAATAAAAAGATGTAACATTAATTATAAAAGAAAAATGTAGATACAAAATGTGTGTGTATATTTATATGTGTGTATACATATAGTTATGCATCTATTTCTGTATAATGAAAATATATACAGGACTCTCCTATATTGCCAAATGATGACCAACAAGCCGACCTGAAATCTAGGTAGTTTTACAATGCATTTGGCTTACATTTTCTATAGCATTAGGGTTCAAAAAAAAAGGATATGAATTTTTGTAATTTGGAATCTATCACAGTAATAGCTAACATTTATTGACTGCTTCCTATGTACCAGACCTTCTGAGTACTTTATATGTATTTAATTCATGTACTTTTCACAACAACTTGATGCAGTAGATACTTTTTACTAATGTGGAAACTGAGCCTTAGAAAAGTTAGGTAACATTGACCAAGATCATGCAGGTAATAAACGAATGTGCCCATATTTAAACCCATAATAGTTTAATTCTAGAGTCGACAGTCTTAATCACGACCCAATATTCCCTTTTCCGTGATCTCTAATTGGAAGAAATTAAACACATTCCCTATTGTTTTATCTTAAACACATGTCCAGGTAAGTATTAACTCTAGGCCTTTTTTCCCCCTGAGAACAAAGGAACAGCCATTATAAATGTCAAATTTTGCTCCATGTCATTTTTGAATGCTTGATAAAATTGTAATTCTCCTACTACATATTGAACTTTTTTCATGTGGAACTTCATTTTATTTCCATCGCAATTTGATAGGAAGCAAAGGAACATTCACTTTATAGATTCAGAAACCAGCTTTAATAATGAGAGGAAACCAGAAATGGGGGGTGGTGGTATGTGGGCAGAGGGATGAGGAATGTGATATTATGGAATTGAGGGAATATCATGAGATGAAAGATAGTACAGATGAAGGGTCAAGTAAAAGTAGGAGCTATAAAAAAAAAACAGAACAAAACACCTTGGCCTAAAGAAAGTACATCAATGAAGATGATTTGACAAAAATATTCACAGACTAGCAACACAACGTTTGTATCTAGGATTTTTTTTTTTTCTTTTTTTTAAGGGTTCAAAAAAAAAAAAAAAACACCTGATATATATTTTTTTAAATGAGCTTTGTACTAATTTCTCCTTACTGGCACACTTCATTTTTATATACTGGCTAGATGTATGACGCTTTGGTAAACTCTGAAAAAAGATCTATATTTTTGGAGAAGTATGGTACCTTCAATAATAAATAGTTACCCTCCAGATAAATATAAAAATCTTAAGAATGAATAAAATTCCAAAGAAGCCACATTTCCACAATACCAATTAGGATTCTATGCCTGAGCGGGGAATGTGTCTATCAAGGGGCAGAAGGAGGAGAGACTTTCAGTGTTTTCAACTTAATTTTCTTTCCCTTGCAAAGATGAAATCATGAGGGATCCATAGGGTTTTGATAGAGATAGCACCCTGAGCTCTCCTCCACAAAGCAAATAAGCTTCTCAGTGTGCATTAAATAAATAATTTGTGTGAATGCCCTAAAGGCAAGTACAGTGTTGTAGAGTGAGAAAAGGTATCATGTGGCAATATGATTATTTCATTAACTTACTCTGCAAGAACATTTATTGCCCCACCCAAGCATCATCGTTCATGTCCCATTGTTGGGTGTTGCTGAGGGGATGATATCAGTGGCAGGGAATGTGAAGATAGAAAAGGTGTCTCCAGTTACCATCCCATTAGGTGTAGAGGTGATGGCTCACCAGACTTCCATAGAGCAGATCTCTATCTCTTCTCTTTCCATTATAACTGTTGTTTAATCTTACTCGTAATTCATAAATTGCCTACTTGTGTATTTATTTAATATTTATCTTCTATAGGAGCTCTACAGTAAGCCCCATGAGGACAGGGATTGTATCATGTCTTCTTAACGGCTGTTTATTCCCACTACTGAGCATAGTGTTTGACACATAATATACTCTATAGATTGCTGAATGAACAAATACTGCAAAACAGAGTCGGAGCAAGACAATTATAGGCTCTAGGTCTAACCTGTGTGCTAGGATAAATTTATTAAGACTTTTTAAGAGAGGAAGAAAAGATAACATGATATAATGGGAGAGAATGTTTACTCTCATGGATTATTTAATTCTGTTCTCAGAGTTTAAGAAAGGAATAAAAACATATAGATATGTATCTGTTCCTCTTCTATAATTCTGACAATACTCTCATCCCAATATACTAATTGAGTGTGGGATTACAATGAGGTTTGCTGTTCCATAGATGTGGGTCCCAGGCTTGGCTGGTCCCAGGTCTGGCTGTGGTCTAGGCTCGTGGCTAGGGACAGGACCCCAGATTTAGAATGTTCCATTAGTGTAGTAGGGCACCTGTGCCTAAAATATGTAGACATCATTCAGCTTATTGTATCATGCGTGTTTGGCTGAATGCCACTATTGTACTCTGATATGTGTGGAGCCCATGCGGTCTCCAGGGGAGCAGAAGGGGAGCAGAAGCAGAAGCGTGCTGCCTGCAATAGAACTGCACTGCCCACAATAGAAGCATGCTCCCTGCAATAAAGTTGGTGCCTGCTGTTTCATTTTCATGTCAGCCCCTTGTGCATTCTTCCAATTGGGTATCTCACCACCGAAACCTTCCCTTCTCGATCAGCTCAGCGCTGACTATAGGAAATAAGGAGATGAATTTAATAATGAATGTTATTCCAGTGCTTATTTTCATGCCCAGCTATTACCTTAATTCAACCAACATTATTTGGAAGAGATAATATTCTTGTTCACCCAATGACAATAGAATATAGATTGAGGCATTCAATATGTTTGATGGACTGAGAAAGTTATTTAAAACTATTTTAGTACTATAATTGTGTCTTTTCCTTGCCTAGTTACTGAACTACTGTTAAGACCTCCACCTGTACCAGTACAAGCACCTACAGCCCCCCATCACCATAATAACGGAGGTTACCCATAGAAACAACAGGAGAGCTAAGCTTCAACCCCAGAGTGGTCTGACTCCAAAGCTTTTGCTTTTGACTGTTGTTACTCTTGTCACAAAGTGTAATCTCCATAGGCAGGTTCTCTTACAGGGATTAGGAGAGTTACATCCCATTTGATACCAATACTCAGGTAAGCGCCTGCTTGTTAGTCAGATAATTCCAAAATTTTTAGTGGTTTCAGTTCAAGGCTAAACTGCAGAACATCTGAGTTCAGTCCCTGCTGACATTGCCCCATCCCTTTTCTTTAAATGGAGTCTGTAGTTCATGAGAGTAAGGTATAAATCACTAATGAACATAGAGCACAGAGGAAAATGGATTAGTGGATTCGTTTAGGAAAGAACTAAGATTATTACTATGAAAGAACATTTTATCATTATGTTTGATTATGCATTTGAGTGTCTTAAACCTTGGAAAGACATTGGAAAATAATAATTCTTTACTACCATATATGATCAGAATGTCTTTATGAAAGATTATGAGGACAAGACACTTGAGCACTCAAAAAACACATATGAGATTTCAATTTCGTTTATTTTTTTTTATCTACTCGTTGCCCCTAATTTTGTTGTATACTACTTTTGGTAACCTTTTCACCAAAACGAAGTTCCTAAAATTGTACTATAGTTCTCTGTCAGCAATGATTCAATCTTTGGCACAGTTTAGGGAGTCAGGGAGCTAGATATTAGAATTACATAGGAAGAAGAGAGATGACTTTTTAGAAAGAGATTGGTAACACGACTGGGAAGAAAATAAAAATTTCAGGCCATGTTGATCACAACAGAAGCATCATTTGGCCGTAGGAGTAGGCAGGCCATTAACTACTTTATAGATTAATCTTTTAATCTATGAATATACAATTTTCCTTCACTTTTACTTAGTAATGAGAATGGTTAGGGTGTGGTCTTTATTTTTGTCATGCCCCTTTTTTTAGGTTGTCTAATTTAAGTGAAATGAAAATATGCACTTTTTTGTGCGTGATATCAGAGCCTCTGAGATGTGTGCCCCACATCAGCCACATTGGCCACCAGTTTTAAATTTAGATGTATATATACAAGGTAATGGATTGCTTTGCTAAATATTCTGAACTAGTATTTTCATACCTTCTTCCAATTCTAAAATACTAGATATATTCTTTTGTTCTGTTTCTTTGTGCAGTGGTATTTCAGAGTAGTTTTGTAGCATTCCAATCACTGCTGTAATATGATAATTGACTTTATCTCAGTCTGATGCAATAGGGGAGGTTGGAAGAATGAGGAGGCATGGTATAGTCTGCAATAAAACAAAACAAGAGGTATAAAACATACTAAGAAGATGTGAAAGGTAAATCTTTTCATAAATAAACACGATTACATTCCATTATATTTTATTAATGGAGTCTGCCTTTAAGGAGGAGTTGGCAAAGTGTGACCCTCTATGGCCAATCTGGCAACACCCTTCATTTGCATATTGCCTACAGCTGCTTCCTTACAACAATGGCAGAGCTGAGTAGTTAGTTGAGACAGAATATTTGGCTGGCAAAGCCAAAAACATTAACTGACTTCTTACAGAAAAAGCTTGGTGATCCCCGGTTTAAACTAATTTCTTATCCTATTTCTTATTGCATATACTTTCATGAAATATAATCAACCCCTAAGTTCAAACTCTTCAGAAAACAATAACAACAAAAAATGTTTGTTTTTAAGTTGTTATGATACATCATTTAAAAAATAACATGACCCTGTAAGTCCCCAAATAAATATTTCCATATGGCCGCCAAAACATTCTAAGGCTCTAAATACTGACTATGTTAGTTTCTTTGGAAAGAAATTAAGAAAAAATTTGTAAGCACATGTAGTTACTGTTTTTAGTGGCTTCCAGAATTTTAATACTCCAAATAGAGCACCAATATTGGTATTATCCATAGAACATAATAGTGAAGGCAGAAATAGAATCAAGAGCCTTGAGTTCAGTTCGTTTTGCCCATAAAAGACTAAAAATTTTATATTTATTATGGATCTGCAAGGATAATTAAAACTTAGTGGCTCACTGAGGAGAAAAATATGATCAAAGACCAGCATTGTCAGAGCCAAGAGGTAGTGGCTAAAATAACTGCTAGCTCGGGGGATGTAATTTATTGTTAGCACTTACTAAAGTCACTCATATGAAGACGTGATCAGTCACTAAATATTTCTCATTGTCCTGGAAGCAAAACAAATTGACTTTATTCACTCATAGGATACCAAGTATTAATTCCTAGGAAAATAATTTTCTTTCAGAATTTAATACATTGTGTTAACATAGTTTTCACATTGAAGTATTGTTTTTAGAGAAATATCCTAATATCCAAGGCTGAATTTTCCTAATTCACACTTCTTGAAAGACAGATGAGGAAAAAATATTGAATGGTAAAAAAAGAAAAAATATAGAGGACTGTTTCTGAAAACAAAACTTTGTGTTCCAATGCTCTAACCATCTGTCATACCTAGGAATTTTATTCATAAGCAGTTTATTCTATTTGTAGCTCCACTCATGTGAACGTAGAGATATCTGCAGAAAAATTGCTTATGGAATATAAGGGAAATCATGAGATTTGAAATGTGCATCAGGGCATTAAAGTATGGCCCCATTTGCTAGCTTTTATTGAACTTGAATATGCTTTACTATCAAATTTAATTTTACCAAGAAGAATTAAGTGCCAAATTTATGTCTGAACTTCAGATTCTTTGTCCACCGTTATCAATAATATGATTATTCAACTTCGTTCAAGTAAGTAAAATGAAGTTTAGTCCAAGAATCTTGTTTGAGTATTGCATGCTCCTCTTGAAAGTAGCATCGAACTGTATAGGAAGCATATTGGTAGGATTATAGCTTAGATGTACGTATTCCCTAAATGTTTGATTAACTGGCTGGTCTGGTTACTACTACTGCTTAACAAACTACCTCAACATTTAGTAGCTTACAATAATCATTTAATTATGCTCATGGATCCTGTGGGTCAAGACAGGGCATAGCAAGATGGCTTGTCTCGGCTTTACGGTGTCTAGAATCTCAACTGAGAAGATTCTGAGAACTGGGGTGATTTGATGGCTGAGCCTGCAATCATCTGGAGGCCCATTCACTCATATGTCTGATGCCTGTGTTGGGAAGGCCTGGAGAGTAGAACTGTCAACTGGACTGCTTATAGGTGGCTTCCCCACGTGGCTGCTCCAGGTGGCTTGTCTTGGAGCCAAGCATGGGAGTCTTGGGACAATTGAATTTCTTACACAGAAGCTTAAGGCTCCAAGCATGACTGTTCCAGGAAACGAAGTGATAGCTGCATCATCTTCTATAACCCAGCCTTGGAAGCCACACAGTCTCACTTCCACTGTGTTCTGCTGGTCAAAGCAGTCACAAGCCCATTCAGATTCAAGAAGAAGAGAATTAGAACTTACCTTTTAATTGGAGAGTGCAAAGGTCACATTAGAGAATAGGGTGTGGAAATGGGAAATATTGTTGACACTCTTTTAGGGAAATACAATCTGCTATACTGGCCAAAGAACAAGCAAATACATAGTTGAGAAAAATGTTAAGTATTAAGTGTGATGTTAACACTTTTATGATGCTGGTTATTAGAACTTCATGTCTAAAAGAAATCACAAACACAGCATTCAAAACAGCTCTTCTGTGTCATTCCCCAAAATCCAAATAGTGATTTTTGTCTTCAAACTTGGTCTTCGGTAGGTGCCTCCATCTTAGAAAATGGCAGCAGTTCCTAGCCCAAACTTAGGAGTTGTCCTTGATCTTTCTTGTTCTTTCAACTCTTACATCTAATATGTCAAGTACACTTAGTTCTGTCTCCTAAAATGTCTCTCAATCATTTACTCCTCTCCATCTTCAGTGCATTCCTCTAATGCAACCCACCTGTTCCTTTTTAATCCATTCTCCATTTAGTAGTAAGAATGAACTTCCCAAGCCATAAATTTGATCATGTGACACCTTTGTTTAAAACTCTTCAGTAGCTTTTGGATGCTCTTAGAATATTATCTTAATTCCTGTCTAGACCTAAAAGACCCTGCAAGATCTGCCTCCTCCTTCTTCTCCAAACCTGATCTTATACCATTCTCCCTTTTGCTTATTGTCTTCCACCCTCACCAATCTCTTTTGTTCCTCACACCCCAAGAATCTTTGAACCTATTATTTTCACTGGGAGTGCTTTTGGCACAGCCATCTGCATGGCTGGCTCATTTAAAGTCTGCTATTACCTCCTCAAGCCCTGACCAGCCAATCTAAAGTATTAAATCCCATTACTCTCTTTGATTATTATATACTAACTTTATAATAAGACTTATGATTCTATGTATCTGTTTACTTGATTATTGCTTCTCTTTACAGCTAGAATTTTAGCTCCCTGATGATAATGGCCTTGTCTGTCTTATTCACTCTTTCAGTACTTTACTGGATCTTGTGCATAATAGGCATTCTGTAAATATTTTTTGAATACTAAATGAAAGATTGTTTAAAACAAGAAGAAAATTGTAAGTTTAAGTCTAATTTCTCATCAAAACATCCATATTTTACTCGTCTATGTCTAAACATAAAAGATGATTTTTAAATTAGTAGCCACAGAGAAGTAAAAACTTATATGTGTTTTTTGAGTTCAATCTGATCTTTCAAGGAGGCTCTTAGGATATTTGAGGTTGTAATGTCACTAACTGAACCTCAGTTTCATCTATTCAATCAGTTTTTAGTGAGAGCCTTCTATATGCATGGGACTGTACTAGAGGAGATAAAGAATGTAAAAATATGTAAGATATATTTCCTATTTTCATAGAGCTTACAATTTTGTGGGCCAAATGAGGAACATATACTAAAAATATCATTACATTGA
>NW_011888837.1:750326-753189 GCF_000151845.1 Pteropus vampyrus
TTTTAAATTTACTTTTGTATTTTTTTAGGGAGGGCAGTTGCTTTATGAAGATTAATCTGCTTTATGTGCAGTGTAGACTGAAAATGGGGATGTGGAAAGGACTATAGAGGTAAGGGGCCTGAACTTCATCCATCAAGGACAAAGTAATGTCAACTTTCTCCATGGTTGTCCTAGGGGTAGATTGAGGAAGTGTGGTATAATTGAAAGAACAGGGTTTTAGCCCTGTATTTAGAACCCTGGCTCCATAACTTTAGTACTTGTATGACTTGAGGTTGATCACTTGACATTTCTGAGCCTTTGTTTCCTTAATTGTATAATAGGGGTAATTTTTATCTTATCATTCAAAATTTCCGCAAAGATTAGGAAGTACTTGACAAATGGTGGCTATTATTAATTATTGAATGTAGCATTTAATTCATTCACCTAAAATCTTTTAGCATTAGCTGGACTACTGCTATTTGCCTTGTTTGGTAGTCTATGCTAAAACAAGATTATGAAAGCAGTTTGTTAGGACAGCACCACTAAACCTAGTATGTAATGTTTTCTCCTGCATTCTCTGAAAAATGGCCTCCATCTTCTTGATTACTCTGTTCTTTATTCCAAATAGTAACTGCAGCATCAGCAGAAGACTTTGAATAGTTATTCTTCTAAATGGAATGTCTTTTACTCTTGCCAGGATAGACAAAGTGTTAAATAAGTACTCAATACTTATTGTATTTTAATTTAATCAAAGAAGCAGTAATAGAATTTGAGGTCTATTGACTGAAACAGAGAGAGCTGTCTAGCACACTTTCTTATATTTTCAGATATTTTCTGTCAGAGTTTTACTAAATATTAACCTTTAAGCAAGTAAGAATTGCTGAAAGAAACTTATTACCAATTTCTGTGCAATTCTGGACAATATGTTAGTTTTTTGGTAAACAGAGATAAAAGTCTCAATAGTTAACTTAGGGATGAATATTTTTAGTACCAGGCCCAGAATAACAATAACAATACCAGAACACCAAGAGAAATATTTCCTTTCCCCACTTATTTTAATGTGAAAAATCGAAAAGTCAAAGAGGAACAGTACAAGCAAATACCATAGTGTTACTTGTTCATGGGAAGTTATTAATGGTTTTCAAACACATATATGTTGTATGCCTATTATGTGCTCTATAGGGATGATTATGGCTGGAAAGCACATACATGTGATTGAAGTTAAAAGAAAACACTATTGAAAATCTCATTTAAAATAGCCATGATAAAACATTGGTCGTATTTAGAAAAAAATATAGTGTCTGCAGCTTCTAAAAATTCTGGTTTGGATAGCTGAGTTCTCAGAGGTATATGCAGGCAATAATATTAGTGTATATATGTTCTGTCAAGTTCAGTTGAAATTGAAGCAGTAGATATAATTCAGGTGTCATGTTGTGTGAATTTCCCCATCAATTCTCCAAACTCTTCTGGATGAGATGTTTAAGTTCATAGAGAAAGACCAACTCTTAACTCCAAACTTCCTCAAATTTTGAAGAATTCTGAAACAGTTGATAAGCATGAAAATGTATGGAGTTCTGGTATTCATATTGCTTCTTCTGGTAATGGAAATAATAACACTACTAATAACAGAGTTTTAGGAAGATTAAATGAGTTATATGCAGATATACTGCAATCTCCATCAAAATCTCAGTAACATTCTTAAAAGAAATAGAACGAAACATCATCAGATTTATGTGGAACCATAAAATACCCCAAATAGCTAGAGCAATCTTGAGAAAAAAGAACAGAGCCAGAGATATCATACTCTCTGACTGCACAGCAACAATAATCAAAAGAGCATGGTATTGGCAGGAAAACAGACAGACCAATAGAACACAACTGAGAGCCCAGAAATAAACCCACATATATATGGGCAAATAATTTTTGATAAAGGAGCTGAAAACATACAATGGAGAAAAAATGCCTCTTCAATAAATGGTGGGAAAATTGAAATGCAACATGCAAAACAATGAAACTAGACTGCTATCTGTCAAAATTAACTTAAAATGGATCAAAGACCTAAATATAAGACCTGAAATAAATTGCATGGAAGAAAATATAGGTCCTAAACCTATGGACCTTGGTCTTAAAGAGGATTTAATGAATTTGATCTCAAAGTCAAGGGAAGTAAAAGCAAAAATAAATAAATGGGAATAT
Organism: Pteropus vampyrus; assembly: GCF_000151845.1. Lineage (NCBI taxonomy): Eukaryota > Metazoa > Chordata > Mammalia > Chiroptera > Pteropodidae > Pteropus > Pteropus vampyrus. The sequence goes on from NW_011888837.1 coordinate 752,502, forward strand.
ATCAAACTAAAGAGCTTCTGCAGAGCAAAGGAAACCAACAACAACAACAAAAAAGGTAGCCATCCAAATGGGAAAAGATATTTGCAAACAACATCTTCAATAAGGGGTTAATATCCAAAAAATATGTAGAACTCATACACTCAACAACAATAACAACAAAACAAGCAATTCAATTAAAAAAATGGGCAGAGGACCTGAACAGACACTTCTCCCAAGAAGACATAAAAATGGCCAACAGATACATGAAAAGATGCTCAATATCACTAGCTATTAGGGAAATGCAAATCAAAACCACAATGAGATTCTACTTCACACCTCTGATCATCAACAAGAAAAGTAATAACAAGCATTGGATAGATTGTGGGGAAAAAGGAACCCTCATACACTGCTGGTGGAAATGTAAATTGGTACGACTGCTATGGAAAACAATATGGAGGTTTCTCAAAAAATTAAGAGTGGATTTACCACATGAACCAGCAATCCCTCTTTTGCGTATATACCCTCCAAATTGGAAAACAGTTATCTGTAAAGATATATACATTCCCATGTTCACTGCAGCATTATTCATGGTGGCCAAGACATGGAAACAACCAGTGTCCTACGATAAATGATTGGATAAAGAAGATGTGGTATGTATATACAATAGAATATTATTCAGCTACAAGAAAAGATGAAACATTGCCATTTG
>NW_011888837.1:754485-756001 GCF_000151845.1 Pteropus vampyrus
ATTTATTTTAATTCATATTTAGGTTAAATAAGCAATCTATCTGCATGGCTCGAAATTCAAAAAAGTATAAAGGTTATAACAAAAAGCTTTTCTCTCTATGGCTATCCTCATTATCACCTAGTTCTCCCCACTGGAGGCAAATAGTGCTTTTAGTTGCTCATACACCCTTCCAGAGATGTTTATGCACATGCAAATAAATACATAGATGTAGTTTAAAACTTACTGTTTTAGAAGAATGATGTCTTAAGGAATTTGCGGAGCCCGAATGTGTCTTAATAGAAATGTATTCTGGTTGAGTAACATTTTTAATGCTCCAAAAAGAGTGAATGCAGTCAACCATTCTACAACAATTATTGAGTTCCTACTGTGTGTAAGACACTGTGCCAGATGTTGTTTGTCCTGTCAGCTTGCTTGCCCTTAAAATTCTTCCTATTTATGCATCTTGTCATTCAGATCTGTGTGCTCAAATATCACCTCATCAAAGAGCTCTCTCCCAAATCTCACTTGAAAGTAGCTCCCCCTTGCCCTCTCACTGTGTTTTATTTCTTCTAAAGCTAGGGTGATTCTATTACATTTTAACAGTTTCTCTTTTGAGAGTGAAAAGGAGTGCTGTTATCACATAGGACTAACAGGGGTAAACTGGAATTGGAAACTGGGATGGTTGGCCACCCTATTCATGGCATTTACTGCTTCATAGAAATTTTCATTCCACAGAAATAGAAATTATCTTGTCCATTTATTTGTTTACTTGAAGCTTCATGAAGCAGGAATTTTATCTACTTGTTCTAGAAATCCATCACCTAAAAGAGTGCTTGACATATAGTACGGAGGTTCTTAATCAATATTCATGGACTGAATGGATGGCCCCATCATTCTTCATGTTCTGTGCAGAACTGAGCATCATTCCGTTAGTATTGGGAAATTGAAAAGCCATAAAGAGCAAATTTGCTCAGAATGTTCCCTCCCTCAAGACGGGGGAAAAAGGAGCCAACTTTTAATATTCAGATTTCAATCTTACAGCATTTCCCATAAAGAAATCAGTGTGGCAGATATGTACTTGAAGTGTCAACTGTTTTGTCACTTGCAAGGAGATCAAGGTGCTGTGGTCTCCAGGATAGGCCTGGTCTGGAGAGCAGACCAGTGGGAAAAGAATGATCATGGCCCAGTTTGATCCAGTGGTCGGTTAATCTGTAGAAAACTGTCTCCACAAAATGGAATAGCTGTGTTCACGTGACTTGGTTCACAGCAGAAAAGGAAGAACAATTTAAAACAGCCTGCCATCTGGGCTTATTCATCCCCCAATGAGGCAGAGGCAGGGAGGCCAGTGGGATACAAAGGAACAAGCACCTCTCTATGTCTGGTGTGGACACACACACACACACACACACACACACACACACACACACACACACACACAGATTTTAGCAGGGTCCAAGGGCCCTGGAAGTTAGTTCTGGCAGAGACGTATTTCTCTACTATCTTACCTAAAACCAGACCAGTCTTTTAAATCAGGGGC
>NW_011888837.1:756254-809988 GCF_000151845.1 Pteropus vampyrus
GTAATCGTCTTAAGCTTCTTGATTTTATTATAGGAACCGAGGCCCAGAAAGGTTGAATAACTTGCCTTCGTCAAAATGAACAGAGATAGGCTCTTGTTTTTAGAAGTTAGAACCTCTTCTAACATTTGACTTTAGGTACGTGTTTAAAAGACAATTGGATACGGTTGAAAGCTTAGTAGTTTAAGCAATTTATGACACATTTTTAACCAAATGAAATTATTTTCCCTAGTTCATGCCATGCTGACAGCTTGCAAAAACTGTTCACTTTTCTTTTCTCATAAAAAGGCGCTACAGTTATTTTTAAACCTGGGATTTGAAAGAGGGAATATAGATTAGAAGTCTAGGTTGGCTGAACTTATTTAGGAATTTGTCAGACTGAATATGAACTTTCTGGAGTGGAAGTGAAACAAAAATGAGATATTTAAAGCGATCTCTTTTTTCCTCTCCTTATCTATATCTACCTTCAGTTTCATCCCAAGCTAGTCCCAGGATGAGAAAAAGTGATCTTCTCCTTCCTTACTCTTAGATCATGAAGTTGTTGACTAAATTGATTATAAGTGGCAACTTTAATGATCATCCTTTTGCAAGATTGTTTAACAACAAAACAACTACAAGTCAAAATAAATATCAGCACAAAGAAAATCTCTGTTCTGTAGAGCAAAATGTTTGTCAAACTTCCGCCAATGAGCCATGTATTTAAGAAGGAGCTGATATTGAGAAACATTTCTGATCATTCTTTGATGTTTGTCATAATAGTATATATCATATGTACTACTACCTTTTTGTTTAGGCCCCTGAATGAGATGTATATGGATGTTATAATTTTGTATAACTCCAGGATAAACATTCAATGATATATTTCACTTTTTTCTTTTCTAATAAAATAGAATAATGGAAAAACCCCAAATATAATAATTATATTTATGGGTTCTACTATTTGTTGAACAAAATGCATTATAGATAATATCTAGTGACAAGCCATCACCCTCTTTATTTTATGTAATGAGGAAACTTAAATACAGAGATCTCTAAGTACAAAAATAACAGAGGTCTTTATTCAGAAGTGTGACTGCAAAGTTTCCCAACAATTGAGAAAACTGCACGGCAATAATCCTACCTGCATGTCAGACCTGTACGCTACTTATTTTGAATAATCAAAGACTATCAATAGCATTATTTTACTACATACAACCTTCTTGTTTGAGAATCAAAGAGTTCCATGCTTATACAAGACCAGGAATGCCTGCACTGCCTATTCAAAAGCTTTCATCTTTTTTCTTCTTGGAGACATGATGTTGTCAGGAGGTTTCATCACCTTCTGCCACTAGATGGTGCTTGTCATTGAAACAAATTTTCTTTCTCCCATCTTCCTGTTTTTTTCTTTTTTAGGTGCCTATTAGGACCTTGGATGATATGAAAGAAACTTGATTGATAAGCTAAGTAGTGGGTGGGTATTCTAGAAGGTCATTTAGCACAGAGTTATTGATTTTAAAAAATAAATCATTATCCATAAAGATTACTTATACTGTTTTTCTAATTCCATTAATTATTTTGTTCATTCGTCTTGTCATCAAGCTGTGTGAACCCCAAGACAAAAAGAACAAACAAACCATTCTTTGGGCTCATGAGAACCAAGAGACATAACTCAAATTTTAAGATAGGTACAAAAAAGGTCTCAGGATTCATTGTCCTCGCCTGGAATAGCATTAGCAAAGGTGACCACATGTAGAGTTAATAAGAAAAGTTAATCAATGGCCTTTCAAAGGAAAAACACATGCATCTCAATTACTGGACAATAATCAATAGGACAGGAAATGGAACGTGCTCTTTTAATTGTGGGATAGCAAACATCAAGTAATAAGAATGATAACAGTGGTTGTCGGCTCTTTGCCAAAGATAACTCTTTTTCTCATTAAGTTTAAGGCACACAGAACTTCACCCCACAGTGCTTTAATTCCCTCCCTGCCATCCCCCTCACACATCTTTATAACTCATTCAGGGTAAAATTTGCCAATCTCGACAGTGAAATGCCTCTAGGTGTTACCTATTTGGTTTGTGTTAAGGACAGTGAAATATTTTGCAGCAGAGTTCTGGAAAACATACATTTCTTGGACTTTTCCTTTCCCAAACATTCTCCAATGCTGATCATTCATGGCTAGTTGACGATTATAATGAGAAATTGCCAGCTATGTTGAAATACATAATCCACAGAGTGAAAAACTGCTGAACAGCAGTGGCAAATTCTTAATACAAAAGTGGCTTCCCTTTGCCTGTGAGCTTACTTTGTGGTTGCTGATTCTTGCTAACTGTGTGTTCAGGGACTGAAAGTTAATTTTAACATGTCTAAAGACAAAATATAACTATGTGGACAAAAGGTTTAAAACTATTTTTTAATAGTTTAAAGGTTTAAAACTATTTTTTAATAGTCTTCTGTTTTGAATTTCCCATGTCACTGTAGTGAGTCATGTAAAATGTGTGAACATACATGTCAGCCAGATGTAACAACAGACAGACACACGACATTAGTACATTCTAATCTGAGACATTAGACAGCTTCCGGTGGTTCCCAAGTGCTTTCTGAGCATTAACCAAGTATTTTAAACATACCAGCTTTAAAAAAGGTACAAGCTTATTCCGGCTTCCCAAGCACTGGTGAAGTACAATGGATCTCTACCAGTTTTAAAAACTGAAAAGAAAAGCCTCTGTCCCCAAATTATTTTCCTCCAGATTTTTTTACTCTTGGAGGGCTCACTAGTTATAGCTTAGTTCTAAAGAAAAAATTGGAACCAGGAGCAAGTAGTCAGTATGTGAAATCGGGCTTTATCTGTTTTGCTAGGTTCCGTTTAAAATGCAGATTGGTCATTGACTTCCACAAACTTATTATATGTATATGATATGTATTAATAAGAAATGTATCATATGCCATGTGGCTCAAATCCATTAAGTGGCTACTCTCTAGCAGTATTCGGAACAATAGATGGTGCCTATGCTGACAGTCTGTTCACACGGTTTAACGGTGTACTTAACTGATTGTAATGTGGCTGGGTTCTAGATATAGTATTAGTGTTATTTGCTTGGCAAAGGGTACTTAAACCTCCTTAATTATGCCTCAGAAACAGAGTAAATACAAATAATCACTTTGCACGCTCACGAAACTCCCCTGAATAGCTAAAGATATTTCCCAAACTGCTCGAGGAAGACAGAAGCCATCAGTGACAAGCGAAGAGCAAGGTTGAGAATCGTGTTCTTCCCAGACATTCTTTGCTAAAGGTGAACTATGGCTTAATACTGTGTGCTGGCAACCCTCTCTCTACACTCCTCAAGTTCTATAAAGTAGCGTCAAGAGTGATCTGGGGCTAGGAGATACGAGCAACTTCAGTTGTGCATGAGAGTATAAGCTCTCCGCAGCTGGGAAGTCATGTGAATAGAACAAAAAGCTGGACCTAGCAGCCCGCTCGGCGTGAGAGAGAAAGAACCGAGGAAGGCGAGGGCGGGCGATCCCGAGCCGGGTCCCGGGCCAGTTCCAGACCCGCGCTGAGCGCAGAGCCGGAGCCCCCGGGGAGGCGGTGCGGCCCGAGGCCCCTCCCCGTCGCCGCGGTGCCCGGGCGGCTGACGCGGAGCGGCGGCCTGGAGCGGCGGGGGCCGGGCGGGCGCAACGAGGGCAGGGCAGGGGGCTGGCCGAGGCCACTCGGGGCTTTAAATATGGATCGCGGGCTCGCGCTCGTGGCACAGTCTCAGCCACGGCCGCCTTCCCCGAGTCCCCGTCCACCAGCTGGCTCCCGAGGGGCGCCGGCCCCGGCCACCACTGCTGCAGTGTTAGTTGCTGGCAGAAAAAGAGGGAGCCCCATAAATATGCAGGAGCTGCAGAAGGCAAAGTAGAGTAGACGCCGGCGCTCTCACACTCTCACCGCCACGCGCCACGCGGGCCGTGTAGACAGCTACCCCACGCCACCTTGCCCGGGTTCTCGCTGGCCGTTCAAGCCCCGGTCCTGCCGACTCCGACGACGCTGCTGCCCAGCGCCCTCGTCCCGCACTCGCCTCCCTGTGCCCCGGGGCGCGCACCCACCGAGGCGGCAAAGTTGTGACTACTGGGGCGCGCGCGGGTGGCCGGCTCCCCGCTCGCAGCACGCCTAGCGCCGACAACTTCCCGCGGCTCGGCCCCGCTGCGCCCCGGGCCCGCGCCTCCGGGGATCTCACGAGCCCCCAGTCCCCAGCCCCGGCGACGCGCGGGGCAGCGCTCGGGTGGCGGCGGCGGCGGCTGCGGTGGCAGTGAAGGCGGCGGCGGCGGCGGCAGTGGCCGCTGCAGCCCCACACTCCGCCGCCAAACTGGAAGAACGACGGAAGCCGGACCCCAGGAGGTGAGCGCCCGGCCGGGGCGGCAGGGAGGGTCGGTTCGGCTGCGCCCGCGGCAGCGGCGCAGGGCTGACGGGCCGGGAGCTGGTCTGGGAGGGCGCGCTCTGGAGAGGCAGAGAGGTCAGTTGCGGGCCGGGCATCCTCTGGGCTGGGCGCCCGCAGAGTGTGTAAGCTGCTTCCGCGGAAAAGTACTTTTATTTTTCCTTTTCACGTAGCGTTTAGAGGAGGAGTTTGGGTGGTCTTGGTTCTCTCCCACTGTAAAGACCCCTTCGCGGAACTGGGCGTTGTTGCCCGACTGTGGGGCCAGTGGACGCGGCGGGCTGGGCTCCGGCGCAGTGACACGTGTGTTCCTGTGAGCCTGGGTGGTCCCAGTGTGGCGGGGCACCTGCTTGAGGGGGAAACATCCTCAAGCTCACTAGCGGGGGAGGCTGGAGGACTCCCGTGGTACCGATACAGCAATCCCCACTTCACTGCCAGCTCCAAGACGGAGCATTCACATCCCTGCCTGGCACACCGAAAGCGGGGGGTGAGTCAGGCAGATTCTCTTCTCGTGGCACACACACAATTATTTGCAATGGATTTGGAAGGGGGAGGCAGGGGTTAAACTGGGATTTCTCTTGGCCAGCGACAGTGTAGTCCTTTCTCAGGTACTGGGCAGCTTGTGCGTCTTGGCAAGGACAGGTGATTTCTTTATTCTTAAGTGCATTTTACCCAGCCTTTGCCAGTCTGTTAATAAAAATCACCAAAGGAAGGCAGGAGTTGGGAACTACATCAGCAAATTGCAGCAAGCACCACACACACAAAAAGTTATTAAAGAACAAAACACCACCACCACTATCACCAACACCATCATCACCACCCCTAAAACAACCTTGAACTTGATGTGAAAGATGAAGAAAGCCATTCTACTTCTCTTCTACATTTTTTTTCAGCTCCTTGTAAAACTTCTGTTTTTTCCACCCCTCATTCCTTCTCAAGGCCTTACCTTCCCAGAATAATTGCCTGCAGCAAGCTCTTTCCTGTCTTGACATTGAAGAGCAGTTAACTTTGGTTTACCTTCCTTGATTTTTTTCCTGTTTTACTTCAGTGCAAGAGAAAGTTGCTCTTAATGGGAAATTATGAGCACTAGGCTGTACTAAACACACATTATTTTAAATCCTGGAGCAATTCCTTCCCTAAGAGACATTGCATTGTACCATATTTCTTTCTTTTTTTTTCTCGTATCTGTAAGGTGGAGTTAGAATATTACTTGAAATAAAGTGTACCTTGCGCATTAGGGTTTATTTTTTCGTTTTGATTTGAGTAGATTCTTCAATGCAGTTAGAGCAGTATTCAGTAGCTTCTTATAGACAATGTGATGTCTCCACTAGATTTCTGCCTGAGAACTCTCCTCCTTGTAACTGTCACATTAGCATTTAAATAATTTCTATGGTCATTATAGCACTTAGATTGAGATTATTAGTAGAACTTCAATCAAAGGAGGTATGTCTGCTTATTTTTCTATAGCTTGAACAACTGAGAAAAAACTTTTACTTTCATTTTAAAATTAAATGTGGTGATAGGATTTTTTTTTAATAGCAAATCTTGAAATTGAATAGTTTCAACTTTATCCCAGAATCTCTGATAAGATGACACAAAAACTCCCAAATATGTGGATCGAGAGAGGAAAGTCATACTCTAAAGGACTGCTGAGGCACAGGACATTTATAAGAGTTGGTATGGGAGGGATAAGATGGGATATTTTGATAGTTCCAGGCATGTATGTGTACCTTTGAAAAAACAGAAAACCAGGAAATCCCCAACATTTTGATTGATATGTTTTCAAAATGAGGTTTTCGGTATCCTTTAATTTTGGGGGGTAATTCTGGAGACTTACTGACATATATAAGGCACCCCAGCCAATGAGATTGCCAGAATGTACTCTTAGATTATACTGATGTATCTCTTTTAGTTAATTTTGTCAATATAAAATCACTTTAAATGTTCATTATTTGTCTTTTAAATGATTAGATACGTTTTGGATTTACAACAATGTGTGAAAGGAATACAGGGAATTGTATTTAGAGAAAAAATGTGATAGAAATCAGGTAACCTTTGGGACACCTTCCAGCACAGTGGTGGGAATTTCATTTTTTATTGAGCTCTGGCAAGTACAATTTTCAGGTTTTGATCCCTTGTTCTGATAACAAGAGACATTGTCTGGCCATAGCTTGCATCTTAAAGAAAAACACAAGGAAAGGAAATACATGTTAGTTGGTGAATCACGTAGATAATCCGTTTTCTTGGCTAGCCTCTGAGGGCGCTGCAGTTTAGGGCTATTGTTAGGGGCAGGAGTCCTGAGAGAATTCACTGCTACTTAAGAGTGGCAATAAAACACATCATCTGCTTGTTTCTTGAAGTTTCTTTGTGTCTATTTTAAATAACATGAATGCAATCTAAGACTGGAGGTGACAGATATTAAGACTGGGAATGGAAAGAACAAACCGAGAAAAGAAAAATCTCATGGCGACGAAAGTTTCCAAGTAGTTTCTTCTTGATTGCTATTATGGAAGGAATCAGGGGGTTTGATGGGATGATTTGATGGGATGATGGAGGCTGTAAATGCAACACACCTCATTTCTTCCTGTTGATGTAGTTTCTGAGGTCAAACTGTGATTTATGACATTTATGTATTTGGGAGGAGTCATTTAGCAAAATGGATAGTTTAGGAACATCCAGAAAGTAGTAAAACTTTACAAAATAGGATCTTGCTACTTTTAGGATATTTTTGCATTAATGTAGGAGATTTTAGGGAAGGGAAGAATGTTTCTTTCATGTAGTGTCAGGGCTAAGTTGTATTCCAAAAACGTTTTGCCTTTCTCCCAATATCTGAACATTTGATATGTTTGTGTCACAAAATAGAAAGTATGCTGCTGTTCTTCTAACATGAAGATGATTTTTATATTCCCTGTAGTTATTTTTCCAGCAGTGGAGATGGAGTTCCCTAATATACCCTTTTATTCAGTTCTTTTCTCTGATATACATTTATACACACACGTACATACACGCACCACTCGTTTATAGAGATGGCTGATTTTATTTTATCTAAAGCCATATTTATGATTGTCGTAATGATTTTGTGGCATTGAATTTTGTTGCATTTCTCTGGTCTCAGCAGTGCAATGCTATTTCAAACAAAGCATTGAAGGGACAGCCAGCTATGAATGGTGATGGATTTATTTACCTGCCATGGCAAAGAAGAGATAAAACTTTTACTTTCCATTTTCTTCATGAGGTTTATCATTTTATTCCTTAATGATAAGATCTTACTAGCCTCTGAGTTGTTATGTGTTAGAGAAAAATGGTGGTAGAAATAGTAATGGCGAAATCATGTATATCTGTAGTTCTTTTTATATAAGCCCAAACCTCATCTTGTTCTTCCTTGCAAATTAAGTAGATGTAAGAGATTATTGTGCTTGTTGAAGAGATGAGGAAACTAAGATACAGAGAACTTTGTATGCTTTTCTTAAATGAAACTGAAAATTATTGCTGGAAGTTGGAATGAATATTTTAGCTTTGAACTAGTGAGATCTGTTTGAACTATTGAATGACTGTCTTCAAATGAATGAATGTTGTTTAAGTCACAGCTGACGATACTAAAGCAGATGAAAGTTTATCATGGTTTAAAGAGATGATGCGCTTTCCATGTTGATATGTCCGCTCTGTAGCAGCGCCTACTTGCCTTAACTTTATTTCAGATTCTGCAATGCCAGGGAATGTTTCACAAGGGAAGAATTTTCAGTTTGCGTATACCAATTTTAGCTCCAGTCTTGAGAGCTAACTTTTGTTTTTCATGGAGAATGAATACAGAAAGAAAGTACCTGAAATTAGGATGTTAAAGGAAGTAAATAATCACCAACTGATATTTCTCTCTTTTTAATTTTATGGATTATTTTTGTAGAAAAGAGATATCCTGATTGTAACTTGAATTTCTGTATTAAAAACCTTAAAAAGGTTTTAAACAAAACTCATGCATTTTGAGGAACTTTTAAAATAAAAATCAATAAAAATACAAAATGAGAAAGGAATATGTTGTCTAAAAATTGATAAAATGTTCTATGAGTGTTACAATTAGAAAAGCTGTTTTTAATGTCTTGGATAAGAAGTTAGCAGTTTATTTTTTGTGTTGAAAATAAATGTCACACTGATTAACATTCTCCTTTATACTATAGTTTATTTTTTGTGTTGAAAATAAATGATCACACTGATTAACATTCTCCTTTATACTATTCGCAAATAAGAAAAGTTGTGGGGTCTGGAATTTTATGTTAGTTAGTTCTAGGTTTGGCCTGGAGACTTCATATTCACTGATAGTGCCCAGTAACAACTTCATCTATTTGGAACTCTTATATTTGGCATATTCTCTAGCAAAAAGCCTCTGAGCAGGTAGAACAGAAGGTAAAAAAAAGACATATATTAAAGAGAATTTACTCATAGGCGATCCCTCAGAATCTGTTTACTCTATTCATATGCAGTTCTAACATGATTGATTATAACATTTTTAATCCCATAGCAAACATTAAACTATAAATTAGAAAAAGTAGATGTAAGATCTGCAGCTAGCCCAGCAGCCGAGGACTCTTTAGGTGTACTCTCAGAGTATCTCTTCATCACACCCCATACTCCCTCCTTCCCTTTTCCTTTCCTTCCTTGGTTTTTTCTCTCCTCTCCTTCCTATCTAAGTTTTTATGGAAATATAACATGTATAGAAGAGTATGCATGTCATTAAATCATAAGTTAACAGCTCGGGATGATTTACCTAAGTGAATACATCCTTGGAACCAGCACCAAGGCCAAGATGTAGACCACTGCCAGCAGCCAGAAGCCCCCTCTTCCCTACCCCTCACATCATTACTTCTTTTTCAAAGTTAACTTCTCTCTTGTCTTCTGAGACTATTGGTTACTTTTATCTAAAACTGAACTTTCTACCGGAATACATGATGTATGTCCTTGTGTCTGACTTTTGTTCATTGTTATGCTTGTGACGTTCTTTCATGTTTTGTGTGTAGCAACAGTTTATTTTATTCTCATTCCTCTATAGTGTTCCACTTTATGAGAATGCCACAGTTTATCTATTTCATTCTTGATGGACATTTGGGTTGTTCTCAGTTTGGGGCTATTATGAATAGTGCTGCTATGAACATTCCTACATATGTCTTTTGGTAAACATGTAGTGATTTCGGTTGTGTGTGTTGTGAGTTGAACTGCTGAGCCAGTTTTAGTAGATAATGCCTTCCTTCAAAAGTGATACTATTCACTCTCCTACCAGCACTTTATGAAAGTTTTGGGTACTCTACATCCTTACAAACAGCTGGTATTATCTCTCTTTTTAAAAAGTACAGAATCTCGTAACATGATTATTGCCTAATGACCGATGGCGATATGGATTTGGAAGATATGGGTTGGAGACCCAGTTCTCTCACTTACTAGTTATTTGATTTGGGGAATTTTAAAAAATCATCCATGTCTCTAGTTTTTCATGATTAAAATGATTGTAAAACCTAATTCACAGAGCGTTAGTTATGAAACCTTGTTCAAAACTATAAACGGCCGTACATACATTAGTTATTATTATTGTCGTTTTATTCTACAACATTTCTTATTCTTGAGTTGAACTGTGCCAGCACTGAGAACAGTTCCTGACATATTAATAAATGTTTGTTGGCTGAATGAATGAACAACACATTTAAGCATCTTTTTTCATCTGTGACTGAGTGATTCAAACTGTGTTTTACATTTTTTTCTCTAGGACTATTACTTTTTATTGCTAAAGTTGAGCCGAGAACAGGATTTATTTATTAAACATCAAGTTGAAAAATTGAGTCTAATAGCCAACAGTTTGAGATCACACATTTCACTATATAGCTCATATCAAATTTATGCTCTCAACACACACAAGACCTGGAGAACCCTTGAAAATGATTACAGTGCTCTTCACCTCATGAGTGATCCCCAAAGCTTACACTCTGACTGTATTTAGTTTCTATAATTAGGATGCTGGCCAACAATTTTCCAGATTTTAAATATTGTAGTGGGTTCTCCAGTGCTGATACCTTGGAAACCATGTTTCATGTAAAATTGAATGTTTAAGAATGAATAATAACTGGAAACTGGAGCTTGTAGACAGCTTTTTCATTTAGTATGGATAAGGTGGTTCTCAGATATGTTGGTTATAACATCAAAAGCAAACTTTTAGCATATACCTTATAAATGTTTATGTAAAACAATCATTCTTAATCCTTTGAAAGATCTACTTTCTAACCATTGGTTTGATTTTACGACCCTCATTTTTATTCATCTGAAAAGAGTTTAGTGCCATCTATTTATTTTTAAATTAGATACAATTAAAAATTATATGATTTTTATTTTGGAGAATACATGATGAACAATAGTAGATATTCCTTTGCAAAATCGGGCTTGGAACAGGAGGAACTTAGATTTTGATGTGGAAATCGACTTAGATTTTCTTACCCAAAGACTGATTTTCTTAGCCTTTTTATTTGTATTTGAGTTTTTTTTTCTTTCTTTTGAGAGTTGGTGGTACTCTTGGTTGATTTGCTCTCATCATTTAAGTATGACTGTTTTGTGGTACTCAGATTACTGCACATGTAACAGATCACTTCAGAATAATCTAGTCAGTCTACATTTTATGAGGGCATTTACATTTTAGGTAGTATCCTTCATGTGTGCTTGACCCAAATGTGGTTGCTTTAGGGTGATTTTGTCAAAAATGGAATCATCTGGTGTAGCAGAGAGTTTTGTTTTCTGTTACACATGTAATGCTATGGAAAATTGAAATAAAACAAAGGGTAATTATGGTAAACCTTGTTAAAGTACTGTTTTAAAAATAATGAATTTCAGAGAACCTCATCTTCTGTTCTGGGTATTTCATTCCTGTGAGAAGTTAAACTGGGTTGTTTTAGAACAAAAGCATCCAGGCATGTCTGGTTATTACTGTGTTAGATACACTCAGCACATGAAAGTTTTTTTTTTTTTTTTAATTGGCACTATGTAATAGGGAAAGACACCTATGCTAAAGATTAGCATCATGACCATGATGATATCTAAATCAATATCCCAAGGGAATGGGATTAGCTTTCATTTTTTTGTACTCTTCAACATGGAAGTCTGCTGTCTATATGGCTAAGTGGGAATACTTCTAATGTCTTTAATACAAATCAAGTTTTTGCTTTTTCTGCCCCAGAGTGAACATGAATGAAGTTCTGAAACTGTCATTTGTTCTGAGTGAAGACTCAGTGAGATCATCAGTCAGACTGAAAGTTTGACTGGACTCGAGTGTTGATGGTTGTACTCCTGAAACTCTCCTGTCGCGTGTTGCATATTGACTGCAGCTATGGGCAAACCTCATGGCGGAACTGCTTCCAAAATTCTTTCATCCCTTTGACCTCTGGGGACTGTGTCCTTAGGAATGTGAGATGAGCACTCATGATGTTAGCAGATAATAGGGCTTCATGGTAGGAGATTGTTGAGGTACTGATTACAATCACTTTTAGAAAATTGCTGAGCATTAACAGATTAAGCAGAAACACACAGATCACACGTCTGCACTTTACAAGTTGAGCAACTTTGCCAGAGAAAAGAGAGAAGACGGATTGAAAATGTCTCAAAAGATTTAGATGAATGAGGTAATTTCTCTTGAAAAATACATTAAGAAATAAAACAAAAATACCTGTCCAAAATCACCAGAAGAAAATATAGTTCAATCACTCACATGTGTCAGAACTTTTAGGCAGGAAATTCTACATTTTAATAGATCACTTTATTACTACTTGGTGCTCTGCACTGCCCTTTAATTGTTTCCTTCAATATTATTTGCATCCTCACCGTAGAAACTGTGTCCGAATATCTTTTGTGGTCCTCACAGTGGCTAGCATATTTTATAGTGAAAATACTTATTTAGTAGAATGATACTTAGTTACTTAAACAAATCTAGACAAACTAATCAGAGATACCCAGTCATTATACTCAACTTTATCTAAACTCTATTTCTTCTAGAGCTATTCCTCCAGTGTAATAGCTTTCATCTTTGCTGTTAGGTCTTTGAACTATTTCTTGTGAAATTTATTGTCATAAAGTTTGGAATCCAGTAACTTTTGAGACGAAACTTTGTTATTAGGCTTTCTGATGTGTCATATAGTTCCTCGGAAAAATGACCTAACTTTTCTACTTAGATATGGCTGTATTTTATCTGTTCTCTGAATTACACACAGTTTATTTACTTTCTTTTGAGATTAAGTCTGAATTGTTAGTGCTTAAAAGAAACTTTTTATTTTAAAATAATCGTAGGCTCACAGGAAGTTGCAAAAATATAGTATAATTTTTTATATAGCCTTCACCCAGCTTCTCCGATTAGTGCCACTTTTAAGATTTCTAAAAAGACATTATCTGAAAAGATTTATAGAGAATTTACAACTTTTATGCCTTCTCTGAATAATATATACAGTAAGTATTATAGAAAAATGCAGAATTAGGCACATGTAGTATTTTCTGAGTTTCAGTTGGGAAAGGTGCTCCAGTGGTAGGCAAGGGGAAAGAGTCATTCATTCATCTATTTATTCACATTTGTGGATTTGCCGTTTGTCTCATTCAAAATATTTTTTTATTGATCATATTGAACTAGAAGTTTTAAGTCCAGATGTTGTTCACATCAAATCTTTGGACGGTATAATACAAATATAAGTGAAGGAAAGTAGAACTCCTTTATGGTACTGGTGTTAGGGCACTGTGATAATAGTGGATTTTATGTAAAAGTGAGAGAATATCATTGTACTATATACATCTATGTGTTAAGTGTATGTTATGTTATTTGTCTTAAACTAAATACACCTTATAATATATGTGAATGCACAATATATTGAGACATTTTAGAATAGATGTTTTATTTGTTATATACACATAATAACATTTCCAGTGAACTCTCAATATGTTTCACTATTCTTTAATATATTGATAAATAGTATATTTGAACAGATATTTGGGTTCAGTTACCACCTCTTAATAGGAGTCTTTTAATACCATATGTCTGCATTCATCCATGTGTCTGAAGCTTATTCAGTCTTACCTAGAATGCTCCCTGGAAGGTTTGGTCTTGCACCTGTAGTCAGACAACTGGGAAAGGTCTAGAGAAACGTACTGCATATCATGAGAATAAAGGAGTGTCTTTAAGAGAACAGACAGAAATCTACTTGAATGCCATAGTCTTGAACAACGAAGTCTGAAAGGAGACCTCATCTAAGCCTATAATATCATGAACAGTTTCCCCCAAATCTAAGAACATCGGAACAAGGAGGACCTCTTAACGACTGCGAGAAATAGGCTTAAGGTAAAAAAAAAAAAAAAAAAAAGTTTAAATTTACGTAGTGGATATTTATACGAGCAGCTTTTCACCCTAAGAGCAGAAATTGGCTTCTCCCAAGAGGAGAGGGTCCAGAACCAATCCTTGGATAGATTAAATATTTATACAATTTAAAAGAGAAAATAGCCATGTTTGGTCAGTATCCTCTGTTTACCTAGGGCTCTCCCACAGAACCTTGTTTGGGTCACTTATCATTTTGTAGGATGATTATTTTGTTCTTTGATATCACTGTCAGATGTCACTGAATGATGATCTGAAGGTTTGTGGGTCCGACCTCACATGGCATTTCCTATAAAGTTTACCTGCCTCAGCATGTCTTATCTCAGCTCTTGACCTTGACCAGAAGGCATTAGTATAAGTACAGTTTTACACTTGAGTTTATAAAATGATCAGACCGTTTAGACCTCCTTAAATATTTCTCTAAATATACTCCATATCTTGTGGCCGGTAAAATGAAATTGGGTGTTATTGCTGAATTGAAACAGACACCTTTAGTTCTGGGTTCATCTGAGATAATTCTACTAATCTGAAATAGTTTGCTTTCTCTATAAAATGATGAAATATATTTTATTTTATGCAGGTTCAAAAATCATTGTGTTAGATAACTTTTCTTAGATGTAACGTTATGTTCATAAATTAAATAGAGAGCTTGGAAAGTCCAATGCCACATATTCTTGTTTGACCCACAGTTTTTCACTTCTGTGATGGGAGGACTTTAGTATGTGGACTTGAATAACAGTGTACTTTATATAAAAGCTAGAGCAGCAGGAAAAACCAGGCTATAGCATGTGACCCAGGCTTCAAGCAGGTTGCTGCTTGAGTCAGGAGCTGGTGGAGTAACTTCTTCGTCCTGTAGAGACAATGAGGGGTTCAATTCTAAGGTGGGTGCCCATCGATGTAGAATCTAAAGGAAACTTGATGACTCGAGGAGCAGTGATAGGACAGTGTGATTGCCCGAAGCATGGACAATAGGTACCAGGAGTTGATGATTCTGTGGAATCAAGAAAAGGGAAATAATATTTTGAGAAGCCTGTTTCGAGAAATTGTGAATCTGTCTCCTCTAGTTGCAGAGGTGGTCTGTTTTCTACTGTCATTAGATTACAAAGTATTCATTTTAATTGAATTTCTGGGAACTGAAGCTTACTTAATTAAGTGTCCAAACTAAAATTATCTTAAAATATGTTTTGATGTACATTATTCCAAAATGAATCGAACACACTTATCTCCTTTCTTAACAATGTTCCCGTTTTGTTCATCTCTCACGGTCATCATTGTGTAACTCAGTGATGCCCTTAGGGCTGGGGATATATGGCACTGTTGCTCCTACACCAAGTGTTCTCATGTTGTTGGGCTTCATACATTATTCTATGTATACTTTATGTTGTAAAGAGGGTATCTTATCTATACCTAAATAGGGATGAAAGGTCTTGCTATTTGCTTACATCATGGTCAGTGACCTCTGTGGTATCTATTTTCATGAATTGAATATACATACATGAGGAAATATAGTTTTGACTAGAGGCTGGAATGAGAGGTGGCAAAGAAGAGCAGTGGAGGGCACTATGCCGTCTGCTTCTGTACTATGCCCTAGGGAGAAGGTCTTTGCCATATTCAGAGAGAGGCTCTAAGACAAAGCTGAAGGCTTCATTTTAATGAAGTAGTTTGAGAGGGTGGGCTATGAGAGGGCTTCTTTGGGATCCAGGTGGCAGAGTGTGGTTCTGGAGTGATGTAGCCTGAGGCAGTGGTTGTGTGCTTCAGTGCCTCGAAGATTTAGAGTATTAGGACACCCAAGAGAGAGCATCCTGGGCAGGAAGGTAGCATTTTCAAGTAGTCATTGGCCATCAAAGAAGAGGCCCAAGTAGAAGGACATGAACGGATTGGTGGTGAGCATGGCTGACAGACCCCACAAATAAGGGAAGATTGATGAGATCCAGCAGTCATGTGACAAATTTCTAGACATCGTCTTCTATAGGCTGTTGAGGCTGGGGAAACGCCTTTCGAATCCACATTGACTGTCACGATTTCACTGTGCTGGTTACAAGCATGGACTCTGGAGCCAGAGTGCCTGGGCTTGAATCCAGCTTCCGCTCCTGTCTTAGGTGAGGTTCCCTGGGAAACAGTTTCTGATTGTGGAGGAAGTTTATTGGGGCTGGCAATGAGGGGGTAAAACCTGTAAGAGAGTGAGGCGAGTTGGACTGGGCAGAGAGGGAGGAGTCGTGTGCGATCCAGTAGCAACAAAGACCTCCATTGGCTGACGCTGCCAGAAGCTCTAGAGCAGCAGACCCTGCAGAGTTGCCCCATCTCTCCATAAAGGAGCCAGGCCTTTCTACCCATCACTAGTCCCGAGTGGCCGGCTGCCTTGGACAGGGCTGTGACTGGCTCAGGTGGCTCTCTTTGACTAAGACAATTTCCAGAGTAAGACTGAGCTGAACATCATCAGTCACCAGCACTCCCACTGGTTGCGGGAAGCACCTCAGTTTTGAAGGCAAGATCTGGGCAATGCATCATAGCACCCAGATACTCAGTGCCTCATGACTTGGGTGGCTCTGCTTCCAGTTCTTCATCCCAACCTACCTCATTTATTTCCTAGGGTTTAAGTAAGTTAATATATGTGAAATGCTTAGAAAAGTCTGTAGCTCATAGTAAGTATGATTTAGGTCTTAGTTATTATGATCATACATGACTTTACCAGCCCTACCTTTCCATTATAATAGGATTCTTTTGATTCTCCATGAGTTTGAAGACTAATGCTCTCGTTATTAATTTTTCTAATTTTATTTGCAAGGGAAAAACATCTGACAATATCTTAGTAAGAAATAATTTAATATACTATGTATTTTAGTAGTATTTCCATTTTAAATTTTACCAGAAGATGCAAAAGAAACAATTATCGATGATGAAATTTGAAAGATTTGGACATACAGTAAATTAATTTTTAGGTATGTGTTAGTTCTTGGCCTCCCTCAAAGTAACTTAGATAACGACCTTCTAAGTTAAGGGAGGATCCATCCCTGCCGTTGAGTTGGGAAGTGGTTGTATGACAGCAACCTATGACCAGGTGATAGTGTCCAGCTGAGAAGGTCTTCAGAATCTCTGTTTTTGTTTTTCCTGTCACTCTGGTTCTAGATCTAAACATTACAACATACAACCAATAAATATAACATTGCCACTTAATTAAATTGCTTCATTTCTTGAACATTTCAGAATCATTCTTTTCAATATTTCATTATTTAAATTCCATAAGTATAGAGCAGATCACCTGGAGTGTTTTAGAAATTTGGTTGTGATTCAAAATAATGTTCTCATGGAGGCTCAATCCTTGCCAATTCGTTTCTCATTTACTTGGGGACATGGCTAATTCCTTTGGACAGTTTTTATTTCCTTCATATTTGTGTGGATGGAAAACATATTATTAGATATGACTTACTTGCCCCCGCCATGTAACTATATCATATTAAGTTGTTTATTTTTAAGGAGCTTTCTGATTGCTCTGTTGACATAAAAGCAGAGATAGTCAAGAATTTATGCCATAAAACACTTCTTTAAAACATGAAGTGTGCGTTTGTTCTGTTTGTACCAAGACCCCATTGCTGGCACACCCTAACAAAGACAGCAGAGCTGAGGAGGAAGTACTATGACTCCTCTTTTGAAATAATATTTTTTAAAAAGCCTTCCTTGAATTCATTTTCCTCCTAGTTTTAAGTTGCTTGTAGCTATTCTCAAAAACGTCTTTTAAAGAAATGAGAATGTTAGGAGTGAACTGTGAAAAACTATTTATCTACATATTTATTATACAGTGATCTGTAGAAGATGAAGATTATATAGAAGACATAGTTAACCTCAAGCTGATTCAATAAAGAATTTTGTCTTAGCTGTTTTGGCATTAACTTTATTTTTGGGTCGAGTTGTCTGTTGTGGGTTCCATGCAGAGTTCCATAGTTACTTTTATTATGTGAGCCAGCAACCTCATAGAGATCATCTCACTTCAGCAACCAGCCAGCAGTTTTTCTTTTTCCCCTACTGAGATTAGAAATGTTGAGCACTTTTAAGATTTTGCTTCCACATTTTTGGAGGGAGATGTTTGTGAGGGGCGAATATGGATAAAAGATTTAAGGTTGGCTAATAGATGTGTAAAAGGTATTAATGTTTAAAGTGGTAAAAACTCGTCTTGTAACAAGCCCTTTCTAAAAGCAAAGATGACTTTTAAAGCTGTGCATTTGGGGATTAAAATACATAAACCCTTTTTTTAGAGAAATATTGTTGAGCTTGATCTGATGGGAAACAAGTCCTGTATCCAAGAAGATTATACCAACACAGCTTTTAATTCTCAAAAACATGAAATTATGACCTTTGTAGATATGATCTTTCACTGTGTAGGAGATATGAAGTAAAAAGTAGTATTTCAGACAGAATTTTTTATTGTCTCCAAAATGGACACAGGTGTGATTTCTACTCTTGTGTATTTAATCCCAAACCAACCACAATTACTCCTAATGACTCTCCATTTAAAGACCATTTAATGCCTTCCTTTTTAAAAAAATTTAAACATTTTTTTTTAGCATGAATGCAAGTGGGTTTTTATGTGGTTTTAGTTAAACTTTAGTGAGGAAAAAAATTTTTTTCAACCTTGGGCCATTATTTTAAGTTTTAAAATGAATAAATTCTAACCACAACATATGGTAGATAAGAAGGAAAATTTGCCTAACCAAAACACTTTTTTAAGTAGAATAGCTTATTACTTTTATTTAAAATATTAATCAAGGTTAATAAATGTCTAGATTGTTCATCTAAATTTATACATGTAATACAGGACACCTAAATAAATATGCTTGCTTAGATGATAACTAGTAGAGTACAAGTACAGTAAACTAGATTTTAATTACTCTTAAAGTTTTACAAATGAAATCTTTATTAAATTTACTATCTATTAGATTACTTAAATAAAAAGCAGAAGAGGAAGGATACCTAACAAATGTATTACTATAAATTCCAGTGAAACCTCATTATTAGAATTTACATTTTCTCTGAAAATTAAAGATAAATTTTTTACTCACTGGACACTCAAAAGTTGACCAGAAGAAAAGGAAGGTTCCATATGGGTGTTGGCTATTTGGTCTAATGGCCTAAATGAAATGGAAAAAGAAAACATGGCCTTATACTAATGGTTCATTTTCCTACAATAAACCTGGTCAGTTCACTTTAAGTGCGGTTTGCTGAAAACTGATGATGATTTTTAGCACTTAGCTTCTTATCTCCAAAGCACTTTCTAAATGTTGAATAATTAATTGCCACAACTCCTGTGTGGGGGTAGAATATCAAGCATGTCTTTCTGTTTACCAGGAAACCATTATGGCAGAGTCTGGAAATGCTGATTTTTTTTTTTTTTAAGAGGTTTCTGTGCTTTCCAAGGTGACCAGCTTTTAAAATGCTGTCTCGTTTTTTAATCACAGGGTCATGAGAAAAGTAACCAAGGATATCGAATATTTGAAAACTTTTTCTTCTCATTGTTCTCATACACATTTCACTTTTCATTTCATTTCTCCCTGCTCATCCTTTTGCAATACAATTGTTTAAAAATAGAATATGAAATATCAATAAGCTTAGTCTCTGCAGTAAGTATAGTCTCTTCTTATCTGGTTAATTCAGAATTTGGAAAACCTGATGGAACTGTGAGAACAAATCTCAGTGGCAAAAAAAGTCACATTCTGAAAATAGTTTTAATGAATTAAAGAAATGTGTCTTTCAAACACTAGTTTTTGTAACTTTACCTTAATCTTGGAGTCTGAGGAATAATGAATATAGACTATATATATCTGTGCTTAAAAATATAAATAATTGAGCTATGCAACATATATAAAGGGCAAACATATTAAAAATTAGAGAACAAGAAAGAATGAGAGAGGCTAATTTAGTATAGAATAAAGAGGATAAATGAATACTGGAGTTAATAAATCTGAAAGGAGTTTGAGAAGAGAAAGGTGCTACATGATGAGAGCCTTGAGTTGGGTGGGTGGCAGAACTAATGAGATGAGTTCTGGTGGTGGTGACTGGCCACTGGATAATACCTACATCAGTCAGACTAATTCCTGGTATGTTTGTGTCGCCAGCGGCAGGTTGCCTACTGATTAACTCTCTTGAGAGATGCAGGATGAAGTCACTGTGGCAGGCCAGAAGGCTATACATCCCTCAGGTTCTCACCCGCTGAAATAGAAAGGAGCTGGAACCTTCCTTTGAGAACAGTTAATCCCTTTATACCTTGAAAAATTCACCAGATAACAAAGACAATTCTGTGGTGATTATTTCTGGTGAATACTGAGTTCCTGTGAATAAGATTAACACTTAAAGGTGAAGCAGAGTTAGATCGGTTTCAAGATGAAGTCCTAGAAATCACAGACCTATTGGCTCACCTTGTCTACTGAATGTGGGGATATAGGTCCTTAATTTTGAGATCTGGAGTCTATAGCTGGACTTTAGAGGGGGCTCATGAACCCCTAGATACTGTATGCAGAATTGTATACATGTGTGTTTTTGGAAGAGTGTATCCAAAGTATTCATGATGTTGTTAAAGCTGTGACACAAAACATTTAATATTGATATGGACAAGTGTCCCTTAAGAATGTTTACTTAGTCCCCTCCAAATAACAAAACAAAATATTAGTTTCCAGCTTTTCGCTCCCTCAAAGTCTGGATAGAAAGGAAATGAGAGCCTATCAGCTTCAGGATATCACCTCTAAAAATCTAATGTTTTTATATTATCAGAAACATCAGAAAGTGCAATGATGCAATCACAACCTGTGAACATGGTTATTTAATACAGTACATTGAATTTGGAAAGGTGGTGATCAAGTCTTATCTACAATCAGTCCTGGGGCTTTCTTATTATCAGATCTAAAGGAGATGTGCCCATAAGGATAAAGTGGCTTCAATTATGCATTTATAGTTTAGCTTACTTTCAGACATGAGGTGTTTTGATAGCATTTTTGTGGGAAACTGCTCACTAAATATGTGATAGAACTCATACAGGAAGTGAAGGAATTCTTTGCTTCTATGTGGTTCTTTCTATAAGCAATGTAGCTGTTTTCCTGAATTATAGATTAATTTAATTAAATAAGATCATGTTTATGTGAAATTTTGCAGATAAAGTCTTGATTACAACTCATTAGGGGAAGTTTGATATTTAAAGAAATACTGTAATTTAAGAGAATCCATAAATACTAGCATAAAATAAGACCTCAAAATTCCCTAATTTTTCATGGTTGACCTTTGGGAAATGGGTTTAATAACCTCAACATTTAAATTATATATTTATATTTCCATTTTATTTTGAGTTTAGAATCTATAGTTTCATCAGATTTTCAAAAGGCCCATGGGAAAGGAAGGAGATGGAAAAAGATATTGCCTTGATGGACCTAGAGGGTATTGCGCTGAATTAAATCAGATAGAGAAAGACAAATATCCCATGATTTCACGTACATGTAGAATCTAAAGAACAAAATAAACAACAACAAAAATGAAAATAAACTCATAGATACAGAGAATATTTTGAGGGCTACTAGATGGGACGGGGGTTGGGGGAATAGTGAAAAAGGGCAAAGGGATTAAGAAGTACAAATGGATAGTTACAAAATAGATATGGAGATATAAAGTGTAACATAAGGAAAATAGTTAAAAATGTAATAAATATGTAAGGGGAAGAAGGATACTAGATTTAAAAAAAAAAGTTTTTAGGGCTGCCATGGACTGTATGTTTGTGTCCCGCGCCCTCAAATTTGTATGTTGAAATCTTAATCCTCAAATGTGATGGTGTTAGTAGGTGGAGTTTTTTTGGCCGGTGATTAGGACATGAGGGTGGAGCCCTGATCAATGGGGTAAGAGAGAGGTCAGTGTCTTGGCGGAGTGAGATAAATGGAATTAGTGCTCTTATAAGAGATAGCACAGAGCTCCTTAGCCCCTTCTGCTGAGTGAGGAAGATACATTAAGTCTACGACCTGGAAGAGGGCCCTTACCTGACCATGCTGGAACCCTGATTTTTGACTTCTAGCCTCCAGAATTGTGAGCAATAAATTTCTGTTGCCCGTAAGCTGCTTGTTGGTGATATTTTGTTATAGCAGCCTGAAGGGACTAAGAAAAGTGCTAAAAGTTTTGAAGATCTATTGAACAACAATAAATATATTTAACACTACTGAACTGTACACTTAAAAATAGTTAATATGGTAAATTTTATTTATGTGTTTTTTCTCCACAATTAAAAAAATGTTTAGGGATGAGTACAGTTTGACAGATATGTATTAGATTTGATAAATATATAAGAAAAGCAAGAAAGATTAAGCTAGTAACTCACCTTTAGGGTCTGGGATTAAATATATGGGCTGAAATTTATGGATAATTCATGAATCTTATTATGACCAGTAGTTGGAACTATTTTCACCCACATTATTTTTTTAAAAATATTAAAAAAAAAAATAAAACGAAAAAAGGAGAGGGTGGTTTCTTACCCCAGTGATTGATTTGGGTTTCATTTCCTCTACTGGAGTTATCTCCTGGAGGCATATCACCCATTGATTAAGTATTTAGGCCTTGGCATCAGATCAGATGGTCCTATTGTTTTGCCATTTATGACTGCTCTTGGGCAAAAGTCACTTGATGTCCCTGCTCTTGGGCAAAAGTCACTTGATGCCCTTCATATGTAAAATAAGCGTAACAGTAGTATTGATCTTACAGGTAGTTTTGGAAAATCAAATGCTCTAATATATACTGACAACAGACTGTCTCATGGTGAGGACTTAGTAATTGTTAGTTTATTACTACTTTTGGAATAATGCCTGCCAATGGGATAGATAAGAGGCTGAAAGGACAGCAAGAAATGAGGTATTGACTGTATTCCTAACATTATAATCATACCTTGAATAAATGGGAATTTTCAGTTTATGTCATTGACACGAATCTGAAATCTCATGGAGATGTTTCATTTGATTTAAAATGTCTAGACACGTGGGTCTTCCAAATAGAATATTTCTAAACTTATTAATTCAGAATTATAAATATTAAAAAATATCTGTATCTGAGTATGAGGATAAATTTATAGCATATATATCCATATCATTAAAGAAAAGCATGCCTATAGGCATAAATCACTGTTGATTATAAAACTAAATATGATTTCTTAATATTTGGTGGATATTTAACTTTCTTCTTTCATACACACACAGACACACATGCACACACAAACTAAACAAAGGTCACTGACTATCAAATGCATTTTAAAATGTCGAAATTAGATCATTTAGTGAATAAGCTTACTTTTCATCTTTCTGCAGTGGTAAAGGAAGCTCTGGAAGTGGGAAAATGATGAAAAATTTGCTACTTCAAATTCTCCATGAATCACTCCATGGTCTTTCAAAACAACTTTGTATTTCTAAGAACTGCATGAAAGCTTTTTTTCTTTATATAGACAAAAATTAGTGCTTGAGTGCTATTTTTTCTTCATTTATATTTGAGTTTAAGACATTTTTGGAAGTCTTCCTTTCTTCGAGAACATAATATAATGTGGCTATTATTACGGATATCTAGATATATTATTGGCTAATTATATCTCCAGAATTGAAAAAAATATATTGGAAATAAAATCTGACATTACACAGTTTATCACATTACCTTAAAAGGGCTATATTGTAGTGTGTGGAAGCAAACCTGGTTCCTTTTTTGGGATGGGACTAAAATCTTGTGATCTCATTTAATGATTTATTAACTTTGGTTTTCTTTCCTATGATAGTCTTTGCTTTCATTATTATCATCTAGACTCTTCTACTTGAAACCACCTCCATTTTTACGGCTGTGTGAAAAGCAAGTTAATCCGATTAAGTTGAGTTCTAGGATGTCTTGATCAGTTTTCCAGGTTGTTTGTACCATTTCTTGAAGATCTTAGGGATACTTAGCTAACCCTCACTTGGATCTAGAGTAATTGTTGAGACATGACCAAAAACGTTTGACTTGAGATGAATATTTCTCAGTGTTTTTATGAAGTCCTAGACTTCAAATTGACTAATAATTAGTTAGAATATTTGGTTATGAGAAATGACTTTAGTAACACCAGAAAAGTTCTGATCTTTAGAATGGTTCTATGACTTTTTTTTTTTTTTTTTGGTTCTATGATCTTTATGTGATGCTAAAACTCTTCAGAAAGACTGTGTCAAACATTTCCTGACCTTGAGGTTTATTCTGCATGAATAAGTATTTAATAAATGACTACATGGCCTGGGCAGAGGTAATGACTTAAATGCACTCAAAGTGACAGTTTTCAGAAATAATGAAGTGTTGTCTGTGAGCAGGTATAGAGTTTGTGGTCAGTATATGTGTTCAAATGACTAACCGTTGATAATTTTTCAGTAAAAATTTTCTTTTGAGTTGTTTCTCACAAGAGAACATATTATTTATGATCTCTTTTTCCCTTCCTCCTTCCATTTCCCACCCTCACTTCAAGTAGAAGCCTAGAGAAATTAACTCAACTAAGGAGAATGCTTTCTTCTTGATACTGAGAATGCTGTGTTTGTAGGCAAAAATGACAAAAGAAACATCTTAATTTTAAACAAGTATATTTCTCAGGGTTTGAAGCTATGCAAAGTTATCTGTCAATATGTCTTTCTACATCAGCAGTCTGTAAACTCCTCAGTGAAGTGGCTACATCTTATTTTTGATGTCACCAGTTTCTGGCATGGAATGCCACAGAGTAGGTCTTCAATAAAAAGATGTTAAAGTGAACTGATCTGAAGATGTACAACTGCAGTGATGAAGATGAAAAGTGATAAAAGAACGGTATTGGATAATCAAAGTTCCAAAAGATTATCTGAAAATTCTGAACAGACTTCAAATATCTGACAAAAGAAACACATTCAGAATGTTTTTCTTTGTAATTTATCTTGGGAACATTTATTCATTTGCAGATCCATGTGGTTTTTAGATTGCTTTCAAGTAGTATTTTTGTATGCCAGGCTGACTGCATCATATACTTTTACCACAAAAACATCTTCATAAAACAATTTATCTTTTCATAATCATCTTCCCTCTTTTCCTTTGCTTACTCCTACAGATTTGGGATTTGGCTGGCGATTTAAAAAGGACTTATAGTTCATTTGCTTTTAACAATATGAAGGCATAGTGATTCTCCTATGATTCTGTATCATGGTAAATTTACATATTACCATGCTTTATTTAAAATACAGAAATTTTTGTATGCTGTCATTGAAACCTTAAACAATTTGCAAACTTAAAACATCAAAAATGGTTTTGATAGAAGAGCTTCTGGTCAAGACGGTGAAGTTGGTAAATGCCGCACTTGCCTCCTCTCACAATCCCATCAAAATTACAACTAAACTGTAGAACAGCTATCATCAGAAATCACCTGAAGTCTAGCTGAGCAGAAGTCCTCAACTGGGGACACACAGAAGAGGCCACCTTGAGACTGGTAGGAGGGCTGGAGATGAGGAGAGGGCTGGTCTCACACCCAAGTGTAGCATTTGAGAATCAGGAGGGATTTCTGGGCTGTGGAGGTCCTCTCAGAGGAGTAAGGGGTCTTGGCCCCACAACAGTCTCCCCAGTCCATAGTTCCAGTTCCAGGAAGAGAAGTCCCCACAATTTCTGGCTGTGAAAACTAGTGGGGATTGTGGCTGGCTTCCAGAGGGCTGGTGGAATTGCAGACTTTCCTTTGAAGAGGCCCATGTGTGGACTTACTCACAGACGGATTCGTTTGCTCTGAGCTCCAGTGCTGGAAGTTCTCAAAAAGCACTGGGGAGGAACTGAGTTATTTGGCTTAAGGGCAGGGCTGGAGGGGCAGCTTTCTCCCAGAGAGAACTACTGGCAGAAGACACTGTTCCTTTGTCCCTCCAACCTCCCACTGTTGAAATGCAGGTGGCTGCCATATCTGAGTCTCCATCAACCTGACTAACACAACCTGCCCTCATGGTTCCCTGAGACCTCGTCCCTCCCAGCTTGCAGGCCCACCCAAGCTGCTTCCAGTGGATTTTCCATACAAACAGCCTGTCTTGGCTTATGCTGCGGACTTTCCTAAAATCTCTTAAAGGTTTACAAGACCCAAGCAGCAGCATCTGGCCTCAGCATACCCCCCATACCTCTTAATGGGTAGCCTCAAACCCAGCACTAGTGGCAGCTGGCCTTGGTTTGCAGCTTGGCCTCTTGAGGCACATGCAAGCCTAGCATGGGTGGTGATCATCTGCAGATTGCTTGGTGGCTCATGTCAGGTGGCCTTAGGAAGAGCACAGGCTGCAGCTGAACTTGGCCTGCGATGGGTCCCCTCCTAGGGGGCCCTGGCTTGCCTGCCCTATGGCCAGCTTCGGCCTGAGCTGGAGCACTATCCAGGGCCACATCTGAGGACAACACACCCAAAAGGCAGACTGGGCAGGCACCAGAGCCCTGCTAAAGTGAATTCTGCTCTAAAGGGTCAGCCCCTCCACAATAGCTCTTCCACTGTAGTCACCAGCCAGTCCTCAAAACCAATCATCCCTAGGGTCCATCGCTCCCACTGACATGCAAACAGCAACCAAGGCTCAACTACAACAGGAGGGCACACACAACCCATACAAGGGACACACCTGGAGCCCTGGCACGTGTGACCAGAGAGACTGAACCACTGGGCCCCACAGGACATCTACTACATAAATCACTCTGCTAAGATTGGGGGACATAGCAGTCTCACTTAGTACATAGAAATAGACACAGGGAAGTGTTCAAAATGGGGAGATAAGGAAACATGTCCCAAACAAAAGAATAGAACAATGCTCCAAAAAAAGAACTAAACAAAATGGAGACAAGCAACTTACCAGGTGCAAAATTCAAAATGCTGATTATAAGGATACTCAATGAACTTAGGGGAAGAGTAGGTAAACTCAGTGAGAACTTTAACAAAGAGATAGAAAACATAAAAATGGAGATAGAAAACATAAAAAATAACCAATCAGAAATGAAGAATACGATAACTGAAATGAAGAACCCATTACAGGTAATCAACAGTAATTTAGATGAAGCAGAGGCTTGAATCTGTGATTTAGAAGATAAGGTAGCAGAAAACACCCAATCAGAACAGCTACAGGAAAAAATAAAAAATGAGAATAGTTTAAGGGGCCTCTGGGACAAAATCAAGCATAATAACATTTGCATCCTAGGGGTACCAGAAGGAGAAGAGAGGGAGCAAGGGATTGAGAAGCTATTTGAAGAAATAATGACTGAAAACTTCCCTAAACTGGTGAAGGAAATAGACATACAAGCCCAGGAAGCATAGAGTCCCACACAAAATGAACCTAAAGAAGCCCACACTAAGACACATCATTATTAAAATGCCAAAGGTTAAAGACAAAAAGAATCTTAAAAGCAGCAAGAGAAAAGCAATTAGTTATCTACAAGGGCGCTCCCATAAGATTGTAAGCTGATTTCTCAGCAGAAACTTTGCACGCTGGAAGGGTTTGACATGAAATATTCAAAGTGATGAAAAGCAAGGACCTATAACCAAGAGTACTCTATCCAGCAAAGCTATCATTTAGAATCGAAGGAGAGATAAAGAGCTTTCCAGAAAAAGAAAAGCTAAAGGAATTCATCATCCAAGCCAGTATCACAGGGAATCTCAGAGGGACTTCTTTAAGAAGAAGAAAAGAGGAAAAAAAAGATAAAAAATATGAATAACAAAATGGCAATAACATATCTATCAATAATTACTTTAACTGTAAATGAATTAAATGCGCCAATCAAAAGATAGGGTGGCTAAATGGATAAGAAAACAAGACCCTTACATATGCTGCGTACAAGAGACTCATTTCATATCGAAAGACACACAGAATGGCAGTAAATGGGTGGAAAAAGATGTTTTATGAAAATGGAAACAAACAAACAAAAACGCTGGACTAGCAATGCTTATACCAGTCAAAATAGACTTTAAAATAAAGGCTATAATGAGACAAAGAAGGACTCAGTTATCCCACTTCAGAGTATTTATCCAAAAGAAACACAAAACACTACTTTGAAGGGACATTTGTATTCTTGTGTTATTTGCAGCATTATTTACAGTAGTGAAGATATGCAGGCTACCTGAGCATCCACCAGTGGATGAATGGATAAAGAAGAGGTGGCACATATATACAATGGAATATTACTCAGCCATAAAAAGAATGAAATCTTGCCATCTGCAACAACATGGACAGACCTAGAGGGTGTCGTGCTAAGTGGAGTAGGTCAGACAGAGAAAGACAAATGCCATATTTCACTTACATGTGGAATCTAAAGAACAAAATAAAACAAATGAAACAAAAGCAAACTCATAGATACAGAGAATATTTTGATGGTTGCTAAATGGGAATGGGAGGTGTTAGGAGGTGGATGAAGAGGAGGAGGGATTAAGAAGTACAAATTAGCAGTTACAGAATAGTTATGGGGATGTAAAGTATAGCATAAGGAATATAGTCAATAATGTTTTAATAACTATGTGTAGTGTCAGATGGGTACTAAATTGATCATTTTGTAAGTTATTTAAAAGTCTAATCACTATGTTGTACACCTGAAACTAATATAACTATAATTAAAAAATAAAATTATTTAAAAAAATGATATATGATAGCTTCCAACATTCCTGAGGTTCTTTTATCAGGGAGATAGACATTTGGGTCAATAACCGCAAATACAACAAATTTCTGTTCATACTATTGAGCAAAATTTAGCAGTGACCTTCATGTTGCTTTATTCCGAAGTTTTAAAAACATGTGGTTATGTTTAACACAACTTCCTGATAAATGTGAGCTTGAACCTGAAGAAATGGAACCTTGGTGAAATCAAGCAAACGACCTTTTAGAAATCTATTGCTAACAAGGTGGAACATTTGTCAATTTAAAGTTATGTTTCATAAGTTGAGAGTAAACACACATTAGTATCTCTTGTATTTATCTGATGATTTTTTTTTTTTTTGTGGTGGGGTAGAGTTTTTTGTGCTTCATGGATATTATCAGAACCACATAGTGTTCTCAGGCCTGAGGTGGTGCAAAAGTGAGCTTTGTCTCTTGTAGCTAAGGAAACAGACACAAAGAAAGCAGAGATTTGTTTGGCATTACCTAAGTCAGGGATTATAAGATTTACAACCAACTTCATGCATGTGATGACTGCAGTGTTGCTTCTCCAGAGAAGTCAGCCAACTGTCAAGATGTCTCATTGGCCACTTACAAAGACAACTTAGATGCCATCTAAGAAAATCTAACTTTCCAACCTTTGCTTGTACAAGTGAGTCTGCTCTTAAAGAGTCTGTCTTCCATCTGAAATAATAAAGTCAGGCTTCAGTTCAAAATTATTTGGTCCCACCCTGAAATTCTGAGGTCCATATCTTTAATGTCCTATGTACTGAGCTTTGGTTTCTCACTTGGTTATATTCAGGGTTGGTTTTAATATGGTACCATTGTGTGTTTTATCATTAGGATCAGGAGTGGATCTAGGCAAAATAGTGTTTGGGAAAGCATCAAGGAAGAGGCTTAGTCCTCTGGAGCCGCGAAGAGAAGGTGAAGGTCACCCTTGCTTAGAGCAGAGGGTAAATACCAGTGTTGACCTGAACTGGTCAGAGGGACTCACCAGAAGTGAGAAAAGTTAAGAGGGTCACTAAGACCAGATTGGTTCCACAGAGCAGAGACACACAGGGGAGGGTAACTATGGGATGTGAAAGTGTAAGGCAGAGTTTGAGACTAGGTGAATGAAGACGTGATGAGCTATATTCCGAAATGGTAATGACATTACGTGGGTGCGTGCGTGCACTTGCACATGCACACTTGTGAATAGGGTACTAGTGGCAATTTTGGGCAGACCAGGAGACGGGATGGGGTGGGTACTAGGGAGCCAAGCAGAGTGCTGGGAAAAGGCACCATATCTTGGGTTCTGCATGTGCGGATTCAACCAAACGCAGATTGAAAATACTAAAAAAAAGTTATGTTGCTGCTGACATATACTATGTAGTTAGGCCTACTATGGTTGCATTTATGCTGGACATGTACAGACTTTTTTTCTTGTCATCATTCCCTAAACAATATAGTATAATAACTATTTACATAGCATTAACATTGTATTAGGTATTATAAGTAATCTAGAAATGATTTAAAGCATATGGGAGAAAATGAGTAAATTATATGCAAATATTGTGCCATTTTATATAAAAGATTTGAACATCCTTGGATTTTGATATTCAAGGGGTGTCCTGGAACCAGTCCACCACAGATACTGAGGGATGGCTATATCTAAAAATGATGGAACTAGATAGAAGACCTGATGAGACCTCGGAATTCTGTGTTA
Organism: Pteropus vampyrus; assembly: GCF_000151845.1. Taxonomy (NCBI): domain Eukaryota; kingdom Metazoa; phylum Chordata; class Mammalia; order Chiroptera; family Pteropodidae; genus Pteropus; species Pteropus vampyrus. The sequence continues at coordinate 786,346 of NW_011888837.1, forward strand.
TCCTACATGAACTGTGGTGCTGTCTTGCATGTAATGTGCACCTTTCTTTATTCTCATTACTAGTAGTAGTTTCGAATTTTGCCTCATAAGGTATTGGCCCATGAGTGCAGCTCTTGACATGTTATAAGAAGCTGGTAAAGCAGAAATAGGGAAGCCTATGTTCTTATTTTGGGATTTTAGACACAAGAACTCTGCTTCCAGCCTGGTGGGCTTGAAGGCAGAGGCTTCTTTTGCCAGCACACAGGCCCTTCTTGCTGTGGAGTACTGAGTTTTACTGCACACCAATTACTTTTTATAAAGTAATTTCTGTGGCTATCCTTAAGATATTACACCTTATTGTGTATCGAAGATACAGTGCTAGATCAAATGGTGAGAAGGAAATCTCCCTCTTCACTGCTTCCCACTCAGGCAGCTCCCATGCAATATCTTTGTGATTGTTCAGTTGAGAGTAATACCTTAATCATTTTTCTTGACATGGCCCCCAGGCACCCAGGGATACCCCAGTGCATTTTGTGATAGGCCTGTGTGAAGACCTGACTATGCAGGGCTCCCTCTTTGGCACCGACTGATCCTGTACTGAGGGGTACAGAAGTACCTTCAGCTGTGGCCTCCGAACTGGTTTACACAGACTTGTATACAGTACTTCAGAAAGTGTGTCATCCTCAGCCTGGGATGACGCTGGCCAACAGCTGTTAGAAAAATAATGGCCCCTTGCGGGAAGGAAGAGGATTGAGAAGGAGTGGTTATTCAAGCCACTCTAGGTACATTGTAGATTTTTTAAGTTGTTAGCATTTCCTGTTCAAAAAGTTGGTGAAATGATGAATTCATTTACTAAAGCTTCTGAATCTTTTTCATGTCATAGAATGCTTAGTAAATAACAATACTTGTAGGGCACATTGGATAAACAATCTAGACATCTCGTGGTTGGAGGTAACTGGCTTGGGGCTCTGCCTGTGCCTATCCCTGCCTGGTAGCTCCCAGAAGGGAGGGAGAGACATCTTAGCCTACCTGTAAATTATTCCCAGCACACTGGCTGGGACCCATCAGGATTCACAGCTGACACAGAGGCAGCTTTATCTGGTGAAGTAAATTGTATACTAGGAACATGGGTTATGATTTTGCTTCTGCTGTTATTTCTTTATGTGCTTACAACTGCCTTTTGTCTGTATTGTCTTATCTCTAACCTAGACTCAGTATAATACCTGTCTTCTTTTTAGCTATTAGCCATGTTGAGGAAACAGGATGAAACTCCTTGAGCACCTTGAATGTAATACCTAATATGCTTACAGTGGTATGAAACTTTGAAAGTCATTTTGTCTATCATCCTGTTCTTTACTCAATCTTATTGATTGTATAGAGTAGATTAAAACATCACAGATGGGCTTGCTTTTTTTTTTTTTTTTTAATTCATTAATTTGCTTTTGACTGCTTTTATTGGTTTACTGAGAACTTTGTATTCTGGTCCTGTGCAAGGTGCAGATGGTAATGCTTTCAAAACATCTTATTGTTATAATAGTGCCCATTTAAAATAATCAATACACTGCTCTCAGTTTCACCATTTTCAGCAACATTGATTTGGTTCCTGAGAAGAAGGTGATACTTTTTCACTGATACTCTGGGTTTGATCCTCTAGGGAACCTCTATCTTCCTCGTACCTTTCCCAGGTCATTAAGGAGGGAGGACATGCCAAATGAACCCTGTGTCGAGGACTTTCCTAGCCAGTAAGGGAGAGCATGGATTTTTGAGTCAGATAGATCTGGGTGTGAATTTCCACTCTTTTCCTCTGAGGCTGAATACCCTCGGGCCATTTTTTTTTATGGTTCTGAGACTGGGTTTCTTCCTATTTGTAAAATGGAGCTAGGAGAAACTCTAGCACTGTGATTTATGGAGATTACATACAGTGTGATTTATGGAGATTACAAGTGACCTATCTACAAGGACCAGCAAATAGTGGATCCACAACAAAATATACATACGATTATCATTACTGATAATTTTTTAGTTTCATACAGAGTCAGTTGTTTTACTACACAAAAGAAATTATTATTGCTCATCTACCAAGTTTGTCATTTCTATTTTAGGAAATCATTAATTTCAGAAAATTAGTTCTTACCAAAGCTATGTTAGTAAAGATACTGGGATACGTTTTATCTTTCTTTGCCTCCATCCCTCAGTCACTTCTATTTTTTATTTTTCTTTTATTCTGATTTTTAAAAATTGGCATTTGAGGTCATTTCCAAGTTTTTTCCCGGTCACGAAAATTACACAAGCAGGTCTGTGTTTCACAGGGTGACCACCTTTCAAAAGTACTCTTTGCTGGCTTGTTTCCAGTCCTCACCACGTTCCCAGTCAGTCCTCTGGATATTATCAACATGTTGAGAAGTTTGACCTCTGGTATATCAAGAGATACATGCTTGATCATTTCTTTCCTTGATGCTCCTGTCTTTTACATAAAGTTTAGATGAGGGAAGCTTCTCTCATCCTTTTTTTTGTTCCTAGCTCCCACTAAGCTTTTCATAAGCTTAGAAAAGACTTTGGGAGAACTACCTGGTTGTTCCTCCTATATTTCAAGCTGAGGAAGCGGCATGGCATGAGAGTGTTGGAATCAGGCAGAGCTGCATTTGAATTCCCTTTCTGCCTTTTGCTAGCAGTGTGACCTTCATGAACTTGTGCCTGTATGGGAAAATTAAAGACCTTGCTGCATAATAATACCAGCTTGCCTGTGTAGTCTGCAGCTCTATGCCAACCACCTACCATGCAGTGCTTTTGTATATATTATCCTGTAGCTCCCTACAATTGAGCAACGTAAGTATTACTAAGCCCATTTTTCAGATGATGAAATTGACAGAGTTACTCATTTTATAAAAAGTTTTTACTAATTTTTGAGAGGAATTGTTTAAATCGGATAAGGTCAAGAGCATCAGAATTGGGCATGACGTACCACTTCGGATTTGCTCAAACATCAAAGTTTCTTTTTTAAAGTAGATTACTCCTTACTGAGAATGACTGATAAGATGTTTCTATTAATGAATGTGCTATCAGTGCTAATGACAAAACAGTGCAAGCCAATAGTGTAATGAAACAATAAATTACTTGGCTACTAACAAAATGGAATTTATATAGCTTAGTGTGAGTAACTTTTATCTGTAGGTGCTTATTATATGCTCACATTTCAAAACCCATTGTAAACAAAAATGATTCTCTGCATGTAACGGAGTGGGCAACACTCAGCTGATCATCGCATCCATTTGGTATAAGAGTGTCATTTGTACTTAGCCGGCCTTTCCTGGTGTTGACTGTAGGCTTTACAGAACTGTAAGCACAGGCAGGAAGACTCACAAAACAGACTTGGAGATTTCTGTCAAAGCTGGAATGTGGTAGTGATTTTGGCTCTTCCTTTATAGCTTGGCTGCAACTAGCAAGCTGGGAGGGCTATGAAAGTTAAAATGAATGAGGATTGTAGAGAAAGTAATGTTAACTTCTAAGATTCTTTTCGGCAAAGGGAATTTTCTTCTGTTCTTTAAATGAAAACAGCATTCTTCCTTTTAACTAGTGGCTTGTAAAATTGATTTAAATTGGTAATAGTTCATAAGCCAGTCCCAAATCTCCATAGAGTGAATGTTAGGACACTGAAAAGATCTTAAGAACTGATTGATATTTTCCTTTGGTCTTAAGCTGTCGTGTGTTTATCCACATAATTGATTTTTGAGATAAGGAAAAAAGCAAATATAAAAAGTTGCCTTAAACAATATGTGTATGGAATTTCTTCTTGGAGTAGGTTTGTCTCAACTGGTTGCGATAAATTTTATTTGTGATTATCTATTAGAGATAATACCTGGTAATTATCTTCTAATTTCAGGTATTTGTCTGATAACCTTTCTAACCAAATGCATACTGCTTCTAACTTATTTTTGGAATGCCACCATCATATATGGTTGTTTGAAGCTTGAAATGTATTTCTCCATAGGAAACAATATTAAAATGATGATTAGGGTTCTATTTGAGCCCACACAAGTTTATTTCAGCCATTATGTACCTAAAAAATAATTTTAGCATTCATTATACTATTATTAGTAGTTTTAATACTATTAGCTGATAACCTATATGGGTTTCACCACTGTATGACCTTGACAACTTGCTTACATTTTTAAGTCTCAATTTCATCATCTATAAAATGGAACAGTTAATAGCACTTACTTCATGGGCTGCTAATAAATTTTAAATAATTCATATAAATCACTTATTACATTAGCTTTTATTATTATTACTATAATTTGTCCATGTTCACAGTAAATAGATTTTTGTGAGTTGGCTTTGGAGCCTAAGCCACAAACTAATATTATTTTTTGGGGAAAATATATGTCCTGTGTTTGGCAAGAAGGGAGTCTGATGTCACCAGGAGCAACTTCTTTGGCTTTTCCCTTGTACCCTACCAATGTCTAGCAATAGAAGGTACTATGCTGGTTTTGGATACTTTTTGTTCTTGCAGGATCCCAAAAAAAGCTTACTGTCTTATGCAGAGACACTATATATTTGTATGTACAGGCAGTTCTGACTTTCATAGGTTCAGCTTTTATACGAACTATGGTTTGATAAGAATCCCTGTAATTCACCTTTCATATTCTGCTTGTGTTCTTTTGTATGTCAATTGAGGAGTAGAGGGACATTTACAATGAATTCGTGGTGGCATTGCACACCAGCCTGTTGTTCAGTTTGTTGGTATCACCAGGTTTATTTGTGCCTCAGTGTTTGTAGCTGTAAATATTGGAACGCTCTGTTACATTTATACAGATGTATAAATGGGGAAAAAGTAAAAATGCTGATGCTAATGCTAAGAAATACAGGTTTCAAAAACTTTCTTTGGTTTTGACCAAGATGGAAAGCGTTAAGCATGCCAAAATCAATCAAGTACTCATCAGATGAGAGCCTGTGTACGAAGGTGTGAAGGAAAACACCTGTTGAAATGCTTGATCTACATTTCTATTTATTATATCTCAAATGAGGGATGCGAGTGTGGGCTTTAGAGTTTTCGATTCTTTGAGAATGGAACCATCTTTATAATTTGTAAATATATTTGTTTTGACTTTTATTATTAACATATTTTCTGGAATATATTGGGCTTAGAGGAAGGGAGACTTATATAGAATAAAGTTTTTCTTTTTAGAAAGCTTTTAATTTTGGAAAATTTTAAACGTGACCAAAAGAGGAGAAAATAGTACCATGAACTTCCACATACCCATTATTCAGCTTCAACAATTACCAATATGTTGCCAATCTTATTTCAGACTCCTTTCCCCCTGCGCCCCCCTTTTTGCTGGAATATTTTAAGGCAAATCCTACATTATATCATTTTACCGATTAATATTTCAGTATTTATTTCTAAGAAATAAAGACATTAAAAAATACAACCCCAATGCCATTATCGTACCTAATAAAATTAACAATAATTCCTTAGTATCATCTAATACCCAATTAAGAGTCAAGCTTCCTTGTCTCGAAAAAGTTTTTAAAACAGTTGATTTGCTTGAATCAGGATCTCAGTTTGCATATTGCATTTGATAGTTATATCTTGAAGGTTTCTGTTTATCTACCAGAGTTAAAGAGGTGGTTTTTAAGGTGGGGAGTACCATTCTTCTGCTGGTTGCCCCCTCCTCAGCTACAAGCCACTAGAGAGAAGCAAGCATTTATTCCATTTTTAGGCAGGGGATGACAGGCTTAGGGCATTTTCCTCCAAAATACAATAGATGTAACTATGGAATTTGCAATCTTCTTGTGTCCTTCCTGTTCTCATAAAATTAATCTAGAAAACTTACAGTTAGAAACAACTTTAAACATATTCCTTTTTTAATTTAAAGCATAGATTTAAATCATGGGCATTAAAAGGCCACCAACAAATCAATTGTATGCTATTTTCTTGATATCTACATATTAATCATCTGTTTTGGCATCTTTTAACCCTAAGTGTTTTAGGGAGGTGAGGATTCAGGTGGCAACTACTTCAGTCATGAACTTTGAAGCTAGTTTGGCAGAAGTTAGTAGAGATTATATGAATAAGTTAACGCAGACTGGCCTTAGTTCTGAGCACTGACACATTGCTCAGCATCTTTATAAGGCCGAAGTAAGTGTGCAGATGCCAAACACTGGGGATAAAGTCTTCCATGTGTCAGTCTGCTCTCTGATCTGCAGACACAGGACCACCATGTCAGTTCTGGCGTGGTGGCCATAGGACACCAGCCCAGGAGACTCTGCCCATTACTTGTATGCTATACTAGTTGTGGCCCCTGGAAGACTTTCTAAGTGGAAGTAGGTTCCAGGAAGGACCTTAATGGAAATTTTTATATAAGGCAAAGATTTAAAAACTAGAGAAGACTGTTGTAAGCTTGAGGAACCTGCAGTGGTGATATTTCACTATATTTTACTCTCATTGCTCAGAGTAAACACAGAACCTGCAGTGGTGATATTTCACTATATTTTACTCTCATTGCTCAGAGTAAACACAGAACCTGCAGTGGTGATATTTCACTATATTTTACTCTCATTGCTCAGAGTAAACACAAAAGCTCTAAGAGTGGCCTCCCAGGCCCCGCAGCCTGCCCTTCCTTTGCCTTTATCTTTCTGACCTTAGCTCTTACTTTCTATGTTCACTCTGCTCTAACTACTCTTAAGTTCCAAAAGTCTGCCAGGCTCTCTCCTGCCTCAGAGCCTTTGCATTTACTGTCCCTTCCTGGATACTCACTTCCTCACCTCCTTCCTTCCTTCCTTCCTTCCTCACTTCCTTCCTCACTTCCTTCAGGTCTCTCTACAACTCGCACTTAGTGAAGGCTCCCCTAACTTCCTATTTAAAACCGTCCTTCCTGCCTTCGCCTCCGTCTCACCAGCACCCTCTAAATGTCTTCCTTGCTTATATTTTCTCATAGCAGCATCATTTTCTAAGATATTATACAATTTACTTTTAATTTTGTTTATTATCTTTTTCCTACCATGGATTTATCCTTAGTGCCTAGAATAATGGCTGGTCATAGTAGACCTTTGATAAATTGTTTAAATGAGTGACTAGATGAGTGAAATTCTGGAAAAATGGATTACAAGAATACATGAAGAGATTCCTTGGGGGAAAACAAAGGATGAACTTTGAACAGCACTGTGGAAGCAGACACAGTAGTAGGGGAACTGGTGAAGTAAGTGTCTTCACTGTCCATGTGACAGTGAACTGTGCTCGCAAAGTTTATGAAATAAGTTGTTTTTCTGCTTAGTAGGGTAGCCCATGTGGTAATGCACTTGCTGCCTTTTGATATAGTAGGTCCTTGGCATGAATGAATCTAACAGTCGTGATTTCAGCTATTTGCTGACAGCCCCCACATAGTCATTTGTGCTTTGTAGAGACACATGTCGTGAACCCTATGCCAGAGATGAGCCCAGAGTAAGCCTGGTGTGGCTCATCCCCTGCATTGCAGCTCATCTTCTTTTCCTTGAGAATTCAGAAACTCATATAGTTACACTTGACCGCATGTTCTATCAGAAAACATATGTCATAGTGATATTTGTAAATTTGGGCATTTATAAACTAAGATCGGAGGAGGAGATGTTTCATGAATGTCAAGGGTTTGTATATTCTAGGTATTCTGGTGAGTCTGCTATTTCACCAAAGGTCTGTTTAATATTTTCGATCCCAGGTTCCTAAAGAGTTTGGAACAGATCAATCAAATCAGCTAAAGAGAGGCAACATGACACGTAGTGGTTAAGAGCACGTACTTGTGGAGCTGGGCCATGTGGGTTTGAATCCTGATTTCGACAGTTATTAGCTCTGTGACTTTGGGCAAGTCACTTAATCTCTCTGTGCCTCAGAAATGATGATAAAAATGGTACATAATTCATTTTATTGTTGTGAGAATTAAATGAGTTAATAATATCTATAAAGTAGTTACAACAATGGCTGGCACAAGGTAAGCTCAACCTAAGTGTTTGCTAAATAAAAATTAAGATATTTATTTGGGAGGCCTGTTAAAAGATGCGTTAGCCTTTGGTTGGTAGGCATACCAAGATAGGGAAGGAGGTGAGTGTAAGTGATATAATTTGAAGTTATAAGAAGGCATATTAAAGTTTAACAACATGAGTAAAAATTTTCGAAGGTAATTCCTAATGGGCATGGCCTAGTTAATTATGAAGTATAGTAGAGTGGTTGAAATTGTGGACTGCTGCGTCAGACTCCCTGCCTGGTCTGTCATGAGGATCGAATCAAATAATCATTATAAAGTGCTTAGCATAATACCTAGCATGTAGTAAATGTTTAAAAATGGGACTTCAAAAAAACTAATAGATAATGAGATTCCCTAATCTCTGTCCCTACATTGTTATAGATATTGAAATCCTTTAGCTAGAACCTTCAGCCCTATCCTATTACTGAGCCAGTTGGACAAAATCTGACAGCATTAAGAATGAAATTATGCATACACGATGCTTAATATAGTGCCTAGCATGTAGCAAGAACTCAATAAAATGCCAGCAACCTCATCCCCGCCAGTAGATGTGCTGGTTCAGGATGGAAGATGTGAACAGTATGGCTGCCACACTGGATAGATGTGGGAAGGAAAGACACTTTTCTCCACTATGGGTCTCAGAAGTGGTAGGTCAGGAACTATGCATGATCAGATACCATTCAGCTGACTCCCAGCACTGTGTCCTGGAACAAACTCCTACTCTGGCGTCCCTATCCACCTAACAACCTGGATCTGACCTGAGGTCACTGTAAAAGCCATAATAAATGGGTGCAAAATCACAGACTAAAATGAAATGTATGAATGTAACTATGGATTTTAGTTATCTGTGCTATCACTCTACTAATTACCATAAGTAATTAACACTGACTATAAATTTAAAGTTAAGCTACAATTTCTAGAGCTCAAGTTCAAGATTTATATTGACATTTCAAGTTCTAATTTCCTTTTAAAAGTAGTTGCCATCAGCTTCTTTATTGGCTTACTTAAACATATTGCAGAGTTTTATTTGTCCAGTTGCAGGCCTGAGGAAGAAAATCGAGCTTTCTCATAACTTCTCATGCTTCTATTGCATTTTAAAAGCAGTTTGAGCTGCAATATATTTTTAAGTTCATTCATTCATATATTTATTGAACTACTATTTACTTAGAACCTATTAGGTGGCATGTCCAGGAACCTCTTAACTTTTTTTTTTTTTTTTTTTTTAAAGCACACAGGGAAATTATAATTTGAATTGAATCCCATCACTATGTATTACAGTGTAGTTACACTCTGTGTGAAGGGATAAGTTCCAGCTAGCCAATAGAGCATGTAGTAAGGAAAAATTAGATGATTAAAAATTACCCTTTAAAAATTTTTTTTTAGTTAAAATTATTTTTAAAAAAGTCCCTTAGTTCACCCACAGACATAACATCCTTAAGAGAATAGAACATAGCCATCTCCCTGCTCTAGCTTTGGAATTTATCTCTGTTTTTTCAGTTGAACACCGGACAAATCATGGGAGTTTGCTTGTGTAGGGAGTTGATGTTGTTTGAAATATGTATTCAGGGCCTTTAAACTTAGAGATGCACTTCGTACCAAACATACGAGTACTCTCACTGTAGCCGGCCTTCACTGGGGGATTCATTCATTCGTTCATTCATCAACATTTAGTGAGTACTCTGTGTAGTGACTATGCTTGACACTAGAGGTAGAGAGACTGTAGAAAGGTGATACCAGCTCTCGAAGAGCTCATAGTGTGGTAGGGATGACTACCATGACATGTCCAAGTATAGATGTGTGAGGTTAAATGATTGTAACAATGCAGAGCTATATATGCTACATGAACACAGGTTCAAAGAGCCAATGGAGAACAGAGGAAGGATCATAGCTTTCCTTGGGAAAGGGTGTGTCTGAAAAATGTGGAGAGTGCTCTAGTGAGATTTGAGTTGGGTCTGAGGAATGAGTTAACTAAGATGACATGTTTATTAGAGGAAAAGTATATATACAAAGACATGGTAGCCTGCTCAGGAAATGGAATGGTGTGGGGGATGGCAGGAACTAAGTGTGAAAAGCTCATGACAAGCCTTAAATTACATGTTGAGCAGTTTGGACTTCATCTTCAGTATAATGAAGAACCGTTGAATGATCTTTAAAAGGAGAATGATGCCAAATTGTTTTATAAATGGATGGATCAGAGAGTTCAGAGCCAGGGAAGCCAGTAAGAAATCATTGGTGGGAGGACAGGTAGCAAGTCAGCCATCACACACTTACTTCTAAGCTTGGACGTACCTGGAGCATCCCTTGACTAACAGCTTCCTGCAGGATGACTTCCAGCTATTGAGAGTCCTTTCCCCCATTTTACCCTGTGGGTAGTCTCCCTTTCTTCCCTTTGCTCTGCCTTTTTTCTCTGCTGCTGGTTCGGTCTGACTTTTGGCTGAAGACCTGGTGTGGGAGAAGGAAGGGAGATAGGATGGACATGCCCCCTGCTGCCATTCCAGCTTCTCACATGGAGCACCCCACGGGTTTTCAGTTCCTGCCTGCACCCTCTCTTAGGAACCTTCTGATTTTCACACCACAGCCCCTGAAGAAGGGCACTGGAAAGTGAAAAGAGTTTAGAAGGGAGTCTCCTTTTTCTATCCCTAACAGTAAAAACTCAGAAAAGTGCTGAATCTCTGATGTAGGAATGAGACTGCTCCGTTCCGTGGAACTCTGGGGAGAAGCAAGACGTAGTGGTCTTGGAAACACATAGATCTGCCCATTAACAAAATGAGAGTGTGCAACTGGGTGTAAGCTGTTAAGGAAATGTTCTGAGGGAGTCGTGTAAGCTGTTCCCTTTTTTGCACTTAACATCCTTTCTAGCAACTTCTCCCTTCATCTGTTACCTCCCCTGAGCCTCCACAGCCTTCCCCACCCCAAAGTCTCTGTCTCCATCCTGTACCAGTTCTTCTTCTTTATTGCTGAGCCGGATCCGCCCTTTCAGAGCTCAGCCAGCAGTCTGAGGACAGAATATTGGAGACCTTGCCCAGCATGGAGAAGATGGGAGAGAGGAGTCTGATCCTGTGGCCTTGAGGGGCAGTTTATTGCTGATGTCCCCAGTTGACACTCCCATGCCTTTGCTCATGGAGATAGGATTATGGCCTTTGGGTCTGTAGGACTGTTAATACCCTATGATACTCCCTGGGCCCTAGGGACCTTAGATTTAATCAACTGAAATTAAATGATTTTTTTACTCTGAGAACTTATCTAATACTTATCACTTAAGAAGTGTTTTAGGCTCATTTTAAAGGAAGCTGAAGTGAGAGGTTAACTAACTTTCCCAAGGGTAAACAGTTTTTAAAGGACACACCTGGGACTAGCACTCATTTTCACCTGATTCTGCATGTGTGTAGATGGCCAGCTTCTGTACCTGACCATCATGTAAAATAATGTTTCCGGAATTAAAATAGATTGGCAAATGAGCTTTTTTTAATTGAAACTTTTATAGAGGTAATTATAGACTTATATGTATATTTGAGAAACAATACAGAGTGTTCACTTGCATACTTTCAGTTTTTGCTCAATGTTAACAGTTTAAAAAACTTTAGTACAATATCACAACCAGGATATTGGCATTGATATATCCAGTGAACTTATGCAGATGTCTTCAGTTTTACCTGTACTCATTTTTCTCTGCGCGATTTGAGTTCTATACAATTTTATCACTTATATAGATTCATGTATTCATCACCACAGGTAAGATATTGAACGGAGCCAGCTCTGCAAAGATCCCTCATGTGGCCCTTTTATATCACAGACATCTCCATCCACCCCCAGTTTCTACTCTCTGGCCACCACTAATCTGTCCTTCATATCTAAAATGTCATCATTTCAAACCTGTTATATAAGTCGAATCATACAGTATATAATCTCTTGGAGTTAGAATTTTTCACTCAGCATAATCTCCAGGAGAGTTATTCAATTTGTTTCATGTATCGATAGTTTGTTCCTTTTTATTGCCAAGCAGTATTCCAGGGTATGGACATACCACAGTTTGTTCAACCATTCACCTGCTGAAAGATATCTGGGCTAATTCTAGTTTTTGACTATTACAGATAAAGCTACTGTGAACATTCACGTGCGGCTTTTGTGTGAACATAAGTTTTCACTTCTCTGAGATAAGTGCCCAAGGGTACAAATGAACTTTTAACGCAGTTCATAAATCCAGAATTATGTTGGCGTGATCCTGTTCTGGATTACATTTTCACCTTTTATCTGGTCGGCACTCAGATTTCGTGTGGAACTGTTACCCAGTTTTCCTTGGCCCTGGGCCTGTGTAAATTTCCAGACTGATTAGGGCGCTCCTGGGCTCTGCATAGGGGTTTGCTTTATTGCTGGCTGATCCCGGGAGTCGCCTCTGCCGTTTGTCATGCTTGTCAGGCTTGCCACACTGATGTCTCTTTTTCCTAAAATGTATGTCCAGAGCTCCAGCAGCCTCTACAGTGACACCAACAACTGTGTTCTCCCTTCTCTGCGGGAGTAAAGGCTGTCTCTGGCCGGTGAAGTTATGCAGGGCATAGTACCTTTTCCTCTGCCTAGCCCTCCTCTGCTGCCCTGCAGTGAGCACATGTTGCCAAAAGATGGCGGTGCTCTTTGCAGCCACTGAGCTTGCTCACCCTGTCGCCTGTGGTTCGGAGAACTGATACTGTTCTTGATTTGTATATTGAAAATGTGGACAGCAGATTTTCCAAAACAACAAAAGCACCAAAAAAAAAAAAAAAAAAAGCCATGTGGTTTAAAAAGTTTGAAAGAAAATATCATGTTTATAAATGATCTGTAATGAAAACGGTTCCCCACTTCTTAGAAATTATTTGAATAGGGAATAGAATTCAGAGATGTGTGTATGAGTGTATAATTTTAGATGTCAATGTGATTGTTGCATTCTGTGTAGCTCCTGAAAGAGACCTGTGAAAATGCCGATTTTCGCCTCCTGTCTGATCTAAGACCAGCCAAGTAGCAGGCACAGCCTGCTTTTGAGCTCTAAGACCTGACATGAATACCTCTTAGTCTTCGAGTAAAGGCACTTATGCACACTGTAAATATAATTTCCATGACAGCAACAGCTAATGATAATAATAAAACTCTTCACTCCCTAGTATTTGTCCATTCCTCTGCGTGCGTCACTTCAGTGTGTGTGTGGGCATGTGTGTAAAGAACTGTTTAAACATTTGCTATGCACAGGAAAGCTGTTGTAAAGTGAGAGATTATGGGGCTCATTGGATGTCATAAACAGATCAAACTAGTGAGGATAAAGTGGGATGAGTTTAAATATGAAGTTAACTAATAAACTTTAAGCTGTATGCACGGAAAGAACTAGCGGTGTCAAATTTGGTATGGATATGTTTAAAACTGGAGCTATTCTGTTCCTTAGGTTGCCATCCTCTGGTGCTTTTTTGGAAGTAGTCAGAAATCTCTACTGTTCATGTGATCTGTGTGCAGCCTGGTTAAGTGGATAATAGGGTGTGGAGGAGAGTGGGCCGGGCCTGGGACTGGGATTGCAAGCCCCAGGGTGGGTCCTCCACACAAGGGCCAGTATGTGGAGATTGGAGGGTCTGGTTTCTGCTTCCTCGGTCTGAGTGCTGCCTCTGCTGTGACTCTGCAGTTCACAGCATAGTCACAGTCCTGGGATCACAAAGGAGCAGGTGGCTCTACCTTAAGCAGCACTGCCTTTTTGCCAGTGCATCCTTGGCAAAGCCTTAGGTTAGGGATGAGAATTGCTCTGTATAAAGTTATAACCCTGAAACCAGATGCTGTTACTATAGAGATGCTACTGTTGGAGGTGTAACAGAGGAGGGACAGGAGAAGGGCGGTGGGAGGGCAAATGAGGCGAATCTGGAGGCTAGCACACCCAAAGACCTTCAACCTTTAGCAGCACGGTGACGGTGACGGGGCAGGCTTGCATTCTGAAACTTGTGTGCTGGCAGCCTGCCACTTGCTGACTGGCTGAGTGGCAGCTGCTAGCACTGTGCAGACTAGCTGGTGAGCACGTTGGCAGTTGGCGAAGGCTCTGGGGGCGGGAACTCAGAGGGGTGGAATGTAGATGGCTGCCCAAGGCCCAATGGCTGACAGTTTTGCACAAATGTTTCTCGTGCTGGGCTTAAGTCACCCTTACAAGCCTGCTCAGTGATTAGGACCGGCTGGTGAAAGCCCGTCCATTTGGCAGCAACTTTGACATGTGTTACAGTTAAATCATTTTAGTGTCCCAGAATAACAGGGAATAAGAGAAACCCCACATTGGGCGTGGACTTCTGAGGAAGGGTCTCCCTTCTCCTGTCAGATGCCCTATGGGAAGGAAGGCAGTATTGGCCCATGTGGATTTTGTGCTGACTGGTCTGACCCTTATCCCCGTGATGCTGGTGAGGAGCTTCCAAATCTATTCTGAACTTTGCCTCATGCTGGCGATGTGAGCCACGCGGGAGCTGTTTAGAAGCATACTCCTTCCCTTCTTTGTTTTCAGCAAGTGCAGTTTGTGTGAAAGGAATGTTTTAAGAATGGCTTTGGGGGCCTGGTTAGAGATTAGATGAGTTAATTTCTTCCTACTCTTAGAAGGAAAAACTGGTTGGGTCAGACAGTCATTTTAAAAGATATCTCTGTCTTGCTAATAATAGCAAGCAACTGTTAAGAGGATTTTGAGGTGGGGGGGGCCACACGCACAAACCCAAATCATTGACATTTGTGATGTAAATATGGAAGAAAGCTGTAAATTCCCTGTATTTTGTGCAGAAGCCCAGATGTTCCATGCTGGACTTGCTCCTGAGAGGAGGGCTGCTCTGGGGGAAGGCTGCTGTCGGAGTGCAGGTTCCATATTTTCAGTTTGCAGCACTAAGTCTTTTTTGCTTCCTATAGTGAAAAGGCTGCTTGCAGACACTCTGCATTGTCCGTCAGAAAGAACTGGGTTTCTAATTACTTGCTATGTATAGTTTTGGAGGGAATGTGAAATATGTATCGAAGAGCCAAGGAATGCACCAATCATCATTCTCACTCTAACTGAGATTGAGCTCGGGGACAGTGCTGCAGTTAGGCTGGATGCGTTTCTCCACCTAAGAAGAGGGCTCTGGACAATAAAGTTTCTACAGTTGTTATAGTTGTTATAATGTCTCCTTCAGTCGTTACTGGTTTCCTTCCTTTATTTCTGCTTTGTTTGTTTGTTGCATGCAATTTTGGGAAGGGCTTGGGTACAAAGGCTAAACATTTTATGTAGGGAACATGTATAAAGTCAGCAAAAGACTTTAGGACCAGTTTGATTAAAGGTGGGGGTGCAGAAATGATGTTCTATAGGAAATTGTGTTGGATTCTGTAGGTTGATAGGACTGGAGAAGGTTAGTGCTAAGAAGAAATGTTTTCCGAAAGGAAGATCGTCCTATTAACGTATACGTGGTAGTACTAGGTTCCAGCGTTTTGTTGTACTTCTGAGGTCTTTTAAGGAAATTTCCCCATTAAGCTGTCATCCGTATCTATGTCTTTAAGTGCTGTATTACTGATGAGTTCCTGTCCTTTGTATGGACTCTCCTAGATGGCTACGGGAGTCTTCGAGAAGGCAGGCGTGATTATACTAGAGCATTATCTGTCTTGGTCACCATTGTATCTCCACTGCCTAGAAGTGTGCCTGGCACCTAGTAGGTACTCAATGAATATTTACTGAATGAATGAAGAGTAGGGAAGGAAAGAGAAAAGGGAATGATTGAATGCTGTCTGTGTGCCTTAAGTGCTTTGGTCCTCGTCACCAATGACCTCCTTATTGACAAATCCATTTTGTTTTGGTCTCCGTCTTTCTTAGCTTCTCAGTAGCGGCACTGTCCTCTTAACTTCCTTGACATCACTCATTCCTGGTTTTCCTCTTATCTTGTTGACTGCTTTTGTTCCTCTGCTGTGCTTGTAAATGTTGGCATGCCCAGCACTTGGTCTTAGCTCTGTACCTCTACTTCTACATTTCCTTCCTGGATGATCTCATCTATTAATAGTTTCAGAGACCGGCTTTATTCATTGATTTTCCAATTTTTATCTCCAGCTCCAGGCTCCTGAGCTCCAGACTTAGATCTCTAATTTTATACTGGATAGTTCCTTTTTTAATAGATAATACACATCTTAACCATAAAGTAGAGAGAAAAGAACTCTCGATTCCTTCCCCAAACTGTTTCTCCCACAGACTTCCCTGGGTTCCTGAGATAAGTTCCTAGTTTCTTTGGTCTTCTGATTATCTATTTTTCACATAGCAGCCAGAGTGATCCTTTAAAAAAGTAAAGCAACTCAAGTCACTTTCCATCTTAAAACTCTTAACTATAGTTAATAATACTGTATTGTATATTTGAAAGTTGCTAAGAAAGTAGATCTTAAAAGTTCTCATCAGAAAAAAAAACAAATTTTATAATTTGTATGGTGATGGATGTTAACTAGACTTATTGTGGTGATCATTTCATAATAGTAGTTCTGCCTTATCTGAGATTTTGCTTTCCATGGTTTCAGTTACCTGCAGTCAACTGGGGTCTGAAACTATTAAATAGAAAATTCCAGAAATAAACAATTGATAAGTTTTAAATTGTGCACTGTCTGGAGTAGTGTGATCTCATGCTGTCCTGCTACATCCTGCCTGAGATGTGAATCTTCCCTTTGTCCAGCGTGTCCACATTGTCCACACTCCCCACCCATTAGTTACTTAGCAGCCATCTTGGTTATTAGCTTGGCATTCACGGTATCACAGTGCTTGTGTTCAGGCACCCTTAATTTCCTTAATTATGGCCCTGAAGTGCAAGAGTAGTGACGCTGGCAATTGAGATATGTCAAAGAGAAGCCATAAAGCTCTTCCTTTAGATGAAAAGGTAAAAGTTCTTGACTTGACTTAGGAAAGAAAAAATATCGTATGCTGAGGTTGCTAAGATCTACAGTAAGAATAATCTTCTATCTGCGAAATGGCCTAATTTATAAATTAAACTTTATCATAGGTTTGTTCGTATAGGAAAAAACATAGTATATATAGGTTTTAGTATTATCAGTGGTTCCAGGCATCCACTGGAGGTCTTGGAACCTATCCCTTGTAGATAAGAGAGGCTACTGTATACACAAAAATCAAATCATCGTGTTATACATCTAAAACTAATATAATGTTATATGTCAATTATACCTCAGTAGAGCAGAACACAACAATACTCTTCAGTGGCTCCCAGATTCTGACTGCTTATCACAGCTTGCGTGGCCTTGATTCTTAATGGTAGTACTGTTGACCTTCTGTCTCTCTGTCTAGCCTCACTGACCTCGTTTCTGTTCCTGGAACATACTAAACTTTTTCCCACCTTAAGACCTTTGCACATGCAATTCCCTTTGGTACGCTTTGCCGCCAGATCTTCAAATGCCTGGTGCCTTTTTTCTCTGCTCACATGTCACCTCCTCAGAAGCCTCATCTGAACCACATTATGCCAGGTAGCCTCCTACGTCATTTTATTTCCTGCAAAGCCCTTAATGCTATCTAAGATTACTTTGTTTGTCTATTTATTATTCGTTTCTTAGGTCTTATTCACAGATGTATTTCCCTTCCTCTGAAGAGTGCCAGAAACACAGCAGACACTAAATAAGTATTTGCTGATCAGTAATCACTGAATCAGTATATTATTTAATTTCACGGAAACCTGAGGCTCAGAGAGGGCTGGTAAATGACTTGACTTCTCAAGTCTTCAAGGCATTCTTCTCTACTATAATCCCTGAAGAAGGATATTCTGCAAGTGTGTGAAAGTAATGATTTTCTTAATGGCACTGTCTACCAGTAAAGGTCAGGGTAAAAAAGGAAGAAGGAAAGAATAAAGGAAGGAAACTTACCTTTAAACAAGTACTAGAACTAGGCACAAAACTGAGTGCTTTCACCTATGCTACCTACTTTTAATCTCAAAGCAGTCCTGCAAGGCTTGACTTTGTTACCCACAATTTTATAGATGGAAACACTGAAGCTCAAAAAAGTTAAATGCTTTGCTTCAGGTGGTATAAATACTAAGTAGTAGAACTAGATTTTTGAAACCCAGGTCTACCTGACACCAAACTTCTGATTTTTTTTTTGTGTGTGTGTGTGCTAAGATGATTGCTTTGCTAGAAGGATATGTAACAAAAATAGAAAGGAGGAAAATGTGAATTCAGTGCATATCCACATATATTATAACAAATATCTGAAGCACAAGAATGTTATACAGACAATATGGAAAACAGACCTACAATATTCAATGCCTGAGCACATAACTGGATGAATAGAATACAGAGTGAACATTTGGTTCTCTGGCAGAGCTCATGTACGGTATGACATAGAGCAGCTGTCCCCGGGGAAAGTTCTTTGTTTCTAGACCAGTATGACACAAGCAGCATTTGAGTAATTCAGGATTTCTTTCTGCTTTCACTATAAATAGAGTTCATGGAATTCTGTATGTCAAAGTTAATGCAATGAAAAGGAGTCACAGAATATGGAAATAAACCTTAACTGCATAAACTGGAAACATGTTTGGCATCGAGAGACCGTAAAAACGCTGTCATTACTTGGATGGATTCTGAGATCTTATTTAGCATATGAAATTGCAGAGTAGATCCTATTATGTAAGGAGACAGGAGGATAGCAAAATGTGGCTACAAAATGAAGAACTTTGTGCCTTTCAGGGAAGAGTTAACAGGACTGATATACATAGACAGAGACATGTGATAAGAATGTGGCAAATGAATGAATGGGTGGCATATATATGTGACTGTTGCCGAAGCTGGGTTGCTAGATAATCCTCAGATGTCAGATTTCCGTAAGGCCAACATGTGACTCAAAGCTTGCCACTCAACAGAATACTGGGCTGTGCTGGTATTAAGAGGCTGGCTGGAAGCTAGGCTCCCACTGTGCACTAGTCTAACTCCCTGTCGCTTTCTCTGTGTGGGTGGGTGTGCATGTGTGTGTATGAGGGTATACATTTTTATGCAGTGAGTGTTTAAAGAGCTAAGCACTGAAGCTGGATTTCCACAAACGATCATCACGAGCACTCCAGACACACCAAACTTCCTCTTTTGGTATTTTTTTTCTCCTTTCATCTTTTTCTTTTGCAAATCCCAAAGGGGAGAACCCCCAACATCCAGCCTGCAGGATTGAGATGATTTTCTCTCCCTGTCCATGTGGGTGCCCTCTCAAGGTTAGAACTTGAAGCTATGTGGGACCGGCATATTCTTCAGCACGAGAGGAGAAGAGCTGCGTGAAGGAGTAGCAGACACCAAAGGAAGAGTGACTTTGCCCTGTTAACATGAACAGCAGCTTGCAGGTTAACCTGCCCAGAAGCTGGGCTGCTTCAAGTGGCTCACTCCAGGAGAAGTCTGAGCATTCTTTTTTTCTTTTTTATTACTATAGGATGGAGGATGAAGCTGTCTTGGACAGAGGGGCTTCCTTCCTTAAGCATGTGTGTGATGAAGAAGAAGTAGAAGGTGAGCTTTATGGGTCTGGGGAAGTGTATATTTTTGTACATATGTCTTTGTGGATGATAGCACTCATATATTTCATTATCTTGTATTTTTGAAATTAAAAACCAAGAGTTTCTATGGAGTTTCATTAATCTCCACATTTTGTTTCAACACAGAAAGTAATTTTAAGAACTTCATTGGACCATCAGAATCTGAGTCAAAAAAAGAGAGAGAGGGGTGTCTTACTTTGAAGCAGGTACCTATGTTAGCTGTACCTCTTGTGAAATACAAATATTTTGCCAGGTAATATGAACCACCTTCCAATGACTAATTCGAGGAAGCTGCTAGATTTATATAGATGTATTTGGTTAAATCTTCTATTTTTTCCTTATAGTTTGCAGGGTTGAGAAACAAGTGTTCCAGAAGGAGAATGATGCCATTATTGCCAGAAAAATGGGTCTAAGCTGAGGATGTAAAGAATGGTAATCACGGATGAGTCTCAGTTAGGAAAAGATGGATAAACATTTTTTATTTAAAAATCCTTCAGAACCTTTTTTTGCTAATGTTCTCCAGTGCCTATTAAAAACCAAATAAGAGTTAAATTTTATCTTGTGATGTGATGCTTTCAGTGTGTCTTCTCTTCTCTTTGACTTATCAATAATATGAGAATCGTACTGTTTATTTGATAGTGAGAAAGCAGGGCTTAATTAATATTTATTAAAGTAATTATGTGAAGGCATCACACCTATACAAGGTATTACTCATATTTATAATGACATTTAAAAAATAATCGATACTTATAAAGTTAAATGAAACTTGCAGGTGAACCATGTCATAAATTGTGCCATTTAAAACCACCTGAGAGATAATTCATATGTGTTCTGGAAACTATGGTCTGATTGGTGCCATTTGGTAACCATTTAATGCCTACCAAAGACTTGGACCAAAAGGTGGTGCGGTTAGGAAAAAGAAGGTGGGTACTGTGTGTTCTAGAGTGATTCTTCAACCAGACTGATCCCAGGCAAGTGATGCTCCGGTGCCACCTGGAATAGTTTGAACAGTGTGACCATTGTGTTTTCATGTTTCCTTAGTAAGTTTCTTCTGACTGTGTAGTGTTGGAACATTGGTTCCCTCCCTTCCACTTCCCTACTTCCCGCATTTATGCTCTTGAGACTACTAAGAATTTGATACCTAAGTTTCTGAGGAAAAAGGAAACTACAGTATTTTCTTTCATATTGTTTTATGGGTTCCTTGCACTTTTACAACACGACTGTGGGAAAATGTCAAGTTAGTGAAAGCGAAATAGTAAAACTTTTGTTTTAAGATTCTTGTAACCCCTGATGTTAAGTCTCCATTATGGTGACTTTGTCACTGTCCCATTGTCAAAAAGGAAATAAGAATCTTAAAGTTATAGCATATGGATGTAGGAAATATTGTAGGATTGAGTGAGTATTCTATAGTTTTGACAAAGTAGAAAAATCAGTGAGGAAGCTTGGGACTGAGATGTACTCTCTGTGTGTGTATGTTCCTTGAGAAGAATACTTTAGCTAAGTTCACAGGAGATGTAAATCACTTCTTAAGTTTATAAGGCCTGTAGGATTGCAAATCAATATTGAATATTGATATTGACTGTGATGTTTATTTCCTGAAGTATTTCCTTTGATTTTCAAACACAAAATTAAGATAACAGTGTAATGAATAGGACACAAATCTGTAGCTAGGTTTCTTTAAGGAGAAACAAAGAAGACAACAAAAGGTGGTAGGAACATCTATAGAATTGTGGCTTTGTGGTGATTAAACTTGCCATATGGATTTTGTATATTTTCCTGTTCTGATAAGACTTATATTTTAATGATTATCTTTCATATTGGTTGGAGTTTAAGTCGATTACATTTCTTTCAAGGCATTTTTAACTAGCTGCCTGTTGTTAAATCCTGAGGCTCTAAAGGATGGTTGTTTATGGTTTCATTATTTGGTGAGAACATCCAACAGTACAGGATCCTCTACAGTACAACTGTTGAAACTACAATTAGGAACTATTAGTTTCTAATTCAGTGCCCACCCAATTGGCTCTTCCATTTTCTCACCTGGTTTCATTTGGCGGAGGTGGAAGCCCTTAAATTTTGTAGTAATAGGTGAAAGTGTAAAGAAGTTGAAATAAACATAGGTGTAGTAATAGGTGAAAGTGTAAAGAAGTTGAAATAAACATGGGTTTGGTGGCTTATCAATGACCCTAGTGGTTGACAATGAAGAAACAGATAACTCAACTGTCGAGACTGCTAATAAGGATTTGTATTTTGCATGGGAATGTAGTCCTCAAGGACACAAGTCTATCTCATATTTTTATTGCATTGGGAAAGGTGTATTTGAAGGAAAGCAAACTGTTATCTCTGTCCTGGAGTAGCTGAGTTCTGGCACAAGTAAGTGCTCTTACTTACTTTTTAAGGATCAGAAATTCAAAGGGCAAGGAGCTGGAACACCTTACTTTTCTATTATCAAACATACTTCTTTTTATCCAAGTAGTTCTTTCTCTTGCTTTTAGGATAAATATTGTCGAAGCATATTGCAGCACACCTGGCAAAAGTAAACTTAAAAAAAACCACAAAACTTTGCTTTTTAAAGTAATTTGCACAAATAAAATGCTCTCCCATTAAGTGATTATGAAGGTGACTAAGGTCCAGAAGCTCTAGTTACTTTGAAATGTTCATGCTTTTAAAATTCTTCTTAGGGTCCCCAGTTCTGGGGGGATTGGATTCAGCTCAGCCTGAAGGAAAAAGACCCAGATACTGTCTCATAGCTCCTTCTAATGCTGTAGTTCTAAGAAGGGGAGAGATTGAGAGTTCCAACCACGCCCTCAGTTCACCTGGTTCAACTTTACTCTCAGTGGGTGGCATGACACTTAATCCATGTTCTGAAAACTCAATAGAGAAACCATCAACTGCAAAACTCATCTAAGAAAAGAGTGAGTCAGAGGAGGAGTCATCTTCTGTTTCAATAATGAATTTATCTATGTGGGATATATTTAAAGACCTAAACCTCATTTTTATATAATTTGCCTTGTACATTTGTGTTAGTGGTGTAAAGAGATATTCTTTACAAAGGAAACCAAGTGTCAATTTTTAACCTTTAAAATAAAGAGCAGTTTTAATATCTGTTCTTTCATTGGTTACCTAGTAATATGTATGGTTTTGTAAAGTTAACATTTTAGGCACAACGTGGTTACCGTGGATAAACTCATTTAAAAATTTTAACCTTTCAGATATATTTGTTTCTGTACCAAAAGGCTCCATCTTTCAGCCCAGGCACTTTCACAGAATTGGTCTGTAGATGATGAATTGATGTTACCAGAATGACCCAGAAATGTGGACTGTAAGAACACTGGATTTTCATTTCAAACACATGGTGACAGAGGAAATTGCCAAATTTTGTGGCGTGAACCATGGTTGAGAGAGGTAGAACGAGCCCTAGGTAGCTTTTTCCAAACAGAAGGAAATCTTATGGATGTTTTATCCTTAAAAATGTTAGCCAGGATTTTGGATCCGTATGATATAAACAGATTACTTAATAGTCTCATATTTCGCAATAGGGGAAAAGAGCAAACTCCACCTTATCCTCTGAGATAAGGCCTTGGCTCTGTGGGGCTAGGTAACTCCCCAGCAAGGCAAGCCCTGGCAACTCCGGTGTTATGTGCGGGGCCTTTTCTTAACATCAAGTCTAACCAGCAACTCAGGAAGCATAAAGTACGGCAAGACAATATTGGCTGAAATGTGTCTCCGTTTCTGAAGTCTGATCAGTGCTCTCAAAGCTATGATATATTGTGGTGGCTTTCCTCTTCTATTCAAAACCAAGGCCAAAAGGAAGTGAGCTCCCATCTGTCCAAATGGAAGAATGATTCTTGAAATTCCCATGTCTACTGGTTGACATTAGGAGAGTATTGTTAAAAATGCATGGAATTTACAGGAGGATTATTTTTTGGGAAATAAAAGTAAAAGTAGGGCACTCTCTGGAGCACAACAAATATTTACCAAATATTTGTTAAAAGAAAGAGTGAATAAAAGAATATACAATATAAACTAAATGTTACTTTATATAATCCTCTAAAATTTTTGTTTAATATTTTAGTTTGAAATTTGGTTCTCAGTATTCTTAGTCAAATGAGATGGTATATTCTCCAGTGATCCTATCCTTGCTGTTACTCCTGTTTGATTTTGCAAAGATCATTGGCATATAT